>NC_063056.1:6220956-6367496 GCF_018812025.1 Megalobrama amblycephala
AGTCAAAAGCCCTAAAAGATGAACAAGAACGTCAAAGAAAACAAATGGAGGACGAAAAGATGAAACTTAAGGCCACTATGGATGCTGCTCTGATGAAACAGAAAGAGGCTGAAAAAGAAATGCTCAACAAGCAGAAAGAAATGCAAGAACTTGAGAGGAAAAAGTTTGAACAAGAAAGGATGCTTGCTGAGGAAAACCAGCAACTGCGTGAGAAACTTCAGCAGCTCGAGGTTGCTCAAAAACTCACCCAGGAGATTCACATCCAGACAGAATACAAAAAAGTCCTCAATGGTCAAAGTATTTCTGATGAAGTTGACAGCACACATGGTTTCCCTGCATTATCTTTCGATGGCATTCGTGAGAAAGTGCCTGCAAGTAGACTTTTTGACATAGGACTTTTAAGCAAAATGGATTATGATAAGCTCCAGAGTGGTGACACCACAATCCAAGAACTCAGCAAGACAGACAAACTTAAAACAGTTCTTAAGGGCAAGAACTGCATTGGTGGCCTGCTTGTTCATCCAAATCAAAAATTGCCCATCTATCAAGCCATCAAGGAAAAAAAGATTGCTCCTGGGACAGGGCTAGTCCTGCTGGAGGCACAGGCTGCTTCTGGATACATAATTGACCCAGTTAAAAACAAGAAACTCTCTGTCAATGAGGCAGTTAAAGAGGGTCTAATTGGACCTGAACTTCACAACAAGATGCTGTCTGCAGAGAGAGCTGTCACTGGTTACAAGGATCCATACACAGAGGCAAAGATCTCCCTCTTTGAAGCTATGAAGAAGGGTCTCATTGGAGAGGATCATGCCATCAGATTGCTTGAGGCTCAGATAGCAACAGGTGGCATTATTGATCCAGTCAACAGTCATCGTGTGCCAACTGAAATAGCCTATAAACAGGGTCAGTTTGATGCAGCCACCAACAAAATCCTGCAAAATCCAACAGATGATGTGAAGGGATTCTATGATCCAAACACCCAAGAAAATCTGACTTACTGCCAGCTAATAGAAAGGTGTGTCGCTGATCCAGAAACAGGACTGCTTCTTTTGCCCATTTCTGAGGAGGCTGCTCTAAATGCCAGGATATTCACAGATGAGGAAACAAGGGATGTCTTTGACAAGACAACTGTGTCTGTGCCATTTGGCAGGTTCAAAGGAAAGACTGTGACCATCTGGGAGATTATAAACTCTGAGTACTTCACCGAGGACCAGAAAAAAGATCTTATCCGTCAATACAAAACTGGAAAAATCACAGTTGAAAAGATCATCAAAATTGTTCTAACTGTGGCAGAGGAAAAAGAGAAAAAGAATGAGCTTGCCTTTGATGGCCTGAGAGCACCTGTACCTGCGACAAAACTCCTTGAATCCAAAATTATTGACAAAGACCTCTATAACAAGTTGCAGAAAGGACAACTGCTGGTAAAAGATGTGTCTGAGATGGAGCATGTGCGCAATGCCTTGAAAGGCACTAACTGCATTGCAGGAGTAATTATTGACTCAACCAAACAAACAATGTCCTTTTATGATGCCATGAAAAGGGACATGATGAGACCTGGGCCTGCTCTTAATCTCTTGGAAGCACAAGCTGCTACAGGATATGTCGTAGATCCTGTTAAAAACCAAAAACTTACAGTAGACGAGGCTGTCAAAGCAGGTGTTGTCGGTCCAGAGCTTCATGAAAAACTACTGTCTGCAGAGAGAGCTGTCACAGGCTACAAAGATCCTTACACTGGAAAAACAATTTCTTTGTTTGAGGCTATGAACAAAGATCTGATCATGAAGGAACAGGGAATTCGGCTGCTTGATGCACAACTGGCAACCGGAGGCATCATTGATCCTGTTCAAAGTCACCGTATTCCACATGACATTGCATGCATGAAGGGCAGTTTTGATGATGCAACCCACAAGATTTTGACCAACCCAACTGATGACGTTAAGGGATACTTTGACCCAAACACTCAGGAATATGTCACTTATACGCAACTTCATAAAAGATGTGTCACTGACAAAAAGACTGGCTTTCAGCTTCTTCCTTTGTCTGAGCATGCCATCAATGCCAAGGAGGAGTTGAAGTTTACTGATGCCCAGACCAAAGACGCAATGACTCAGGCAACTGTTGAAGTTCAGAGTGGACCTTTTAAAGGGAGAAAAGTTACCATATGGGAGCTCATTAACTCTGACTATCTCACTGAGGAGCAAAGACTTGACTTAATAAGGCAATACAGATCTGGGAAAATGACAATTGAGAAGATTACAAAGATTTTATTTGTAATTGTCACTGAGAAAGATGCCAAGAAACAAGAAGAGGGCTACTTTAAGGGACTTAGGGCACCAGTTCCAGCCAAGTCATTATTTGACTCCAAAATCATTGACAAGTCTACCTATGATTTGCTGGAACAAGGTAAAAAGACTCCAAAAGAGGTCAGCAAAAACTCTTCAGTCAACAAGTATCTCCAAGGCTCTGAGAGCATTGCTGGAGTTTACCTTGAGCCTACAAAAGAGAAAGTCAGCATCTACCAAGCAATGAGAAAGAAATTCCTCAGACAAAACACAGGTATTGCCTTGCTTGAAGCTCAAGCTGCCACAGGATTCATTGTGGATCCATCAAGAAATGAATGTCTCACTGTGGATGATGCAGTTAAAGCCGGACTTGTTGGTCCAGAGCTTCATGAGAAACTTCTCTCTGCTGAAAAAGCTGTCACTGGATACAAAGACCCATTTACAGGCAATAAGATCTCCCTATATCAAGCCATGGAGAAAGACCTTATCCTCAAAGAACATGCCATGCCACTCTTGGAGGCACAGTTGGCAGCAGGTGGAGTTATTGATCCAGTAAACAGTCATCGTATTCCTGTTGAGATTGCAATTCAACGTGGCTATGTTACCAAACAGCTGGCCAGCAGCATTGCTGAAAGCAAGTACTTCTCTGACCCTGCATCTGATGAGAACATATCGTACAAACAGTTGAAAGACAAGTGTATGGCAGATCCTGACACAGGTTTAAATCTACTAAAGCTCTCCAAACCACAGGCCCCAACAGTTGTGGAGAAGACATACCTTTACAGTGAAGAACAAACACAGAGTGATCTATCCACTACCCAGGTTGATCTACCCATTGAAGGTCAGGGCTCTATGTCTCTCTGGGATGTCATGAATTCAAATCTACTACCTGAGGAGCAGAGGGCACAGCTTCTGGAAGAATATCGTTCTGGCAACATTACAAAGGAACGAATGATAATCATTATAATTGAGATTCTGGAGCAGAGAGAAATTATTAAAGGAGGGAACCTCCAGACGGGCAGCACAAGAAGACGTCAAATTACTATTGAGGATATCTACAATGCCCGCATCATTGACCTTGAGACCTACAACCTGTTGAAGAAAGAGAAAAAGACTATGCGTGATGTCATGGAGATGCAAAGTGTTAAGCAGTACTTGTATGGAACTGGCAGTGTTGCTGGTGTGGTGACTGATTCAAATTCCAAAATCAGCATTTATCAGGCAATGAAGAGAGAGATGCTGAAGCCAGACATTGCAATTGGTCTCCTAGAGGCTCAAGCAGCCACTGGATTCATCATCGATCCTGCCAGGAATGAAATGCTAACCGTAGATGAAGCAGTGCGCAAAGGTGTGGTGGGCCCAGAAATTCATGATAAGCTCTTGTCTGCAGAGAGAGCAGTCACTGGGTATAAGGATCCATATAGTGGAAAGGTTGTCTCCCTCTTCCAAGCAATGAAGAAGGACCTTGTGCCCGAGGACTATGCCCTAAGGCTACTTGAAGCTCAAACAGCAACAGGTGGTATTATTGATCCAGAATATAACTTCCACCTGCCAACAGAGATTGCCACACAACGTGGATATATTAACAAAGAGACAAATGAAAAGCTGTCCGATGAGGTTAAAGGATATGTCGATCCATTAACGGATGAAAAGGTTTCATATGCTCAGCTTCTGAAAAGATGCAAGGTTAACAAAGATGGGCTATATCTGTTGTCTCTAGCAGACAGAAGGCTGCTTTTCAAAGGTCTCAGAAAAGAAATAACAATAGAAGAGTTATACCGCTCAAATATCATTGATGAAAAAACAGTCAGCGAACTTAATGAGGGGCTACTAACAGTGGAGGAGGTGAGCATTAGATTGCGGAAATATCTTGAGGGCTCAAGCTGTATTGCTGGCGTGTTTGTGGAGTCTTCTAAAGACCGTCTATCTATCTACCAAGCCATGAAAAAGAATATGATCAGGCCAGGTACTGCTTTTGAGTTGCTGGAAGCTCAAGCAGCCACAGGTTATATCATTGACCCGATCAAGAACCTCAAGTTAACAGTTAATGAATCAGTTAAGATGGGAATTGTCGGCCCAGAATTCAAAGACAAGCTCCTGTCTGCTGAGAGGGCTGTAACTGGCTATAGAGATCCTTATACAGGCAAAATGATCTCACTATTCCAGGCAATGAAAAAGGGCCTGATTTTGAGAGACCATGGAATTCGCCTTCTCGAGGCACAGATTGCTACTGGGGGAATTATTGACCCAGAGCAAAGCCACCGCTTGCCAGTCGAAATTGCCTACAACCGAGGGTTTTTCGATGAGGAGATGAACGAGATCCTCAGTGACCCATCGGATGACACCAAGGGCTTCTTTGACCCAAACACAGAAGAGAATCTTACCTACCTGCAGCTGATGGAAAGGTGTATTGTAGACCCAGACACAGGTCTTGTGCTCTTGCTTCTAAAAGAAAAGAAACGCGAGAGACAGACTTCTTCCAAATCATCCGTTCGCAAACGCAGAGTTGTCATTGTAGACCCTGATTCAGGCAAAGAGATGTCTGTGTATGAAGCCTACCGCAAAGGGCTAATTGACCATCAGACTTACCTTGAACTTTCAGAGCAAGAGTGTGAATGGGAAGAAATCACAATGACATCATCAGAAGGGGTAGAAAAGTCTATACTAATTGACCGAAGATCAGGTCGACAGTATGACATTGATGACGCTATTGCACGAGGCCTTATTGACCAGAGTGCAATCGACCAGTACCGCTCCGGCACCCTTTCTATCACAGAATTTGCTGATATGTTATCTGGAAACATGAGTGGTTTTCGTTCCCGATCCTCTTCCTTTGGATCCACCTCCTCTTATCCAATGAGCCCAATACCTTCCATCAAAACTCCTGCAACTGTATGGAATGATCCATCTGAGGAGACAGGTCCTGTGGCTGGAATCCTTGATACAGATAGCCTAGAAAAAGTTTCAGTCACTGAAGCCATGCGTAGGAACTTAGTGGATTCTATAACTGGCCAAAGACTGTTGGAGGCACAGGCTTGCACTGGTGGCATAATAGACCCAACTACTGGAGATAAATTCCCAGTTGCCGAAGCGACAGAGAAGGGTCTTATAGATAAGATAATGGTTGACAGACTCAACTTAGCCCAGAAAGCTTTCCTTGGATTTGAGGATCCTCGCACTAAAGTAAAAATGTCTGCTGCTCAGGCTCTCAAGAAAGGCTGGCTTTATTATGAGGCAGGACAGCGTTTCCTGGAGGTGCAGTATCTTACCGGTGGCCTTATTGAGCCAGAGGCTGAGGCACGTATCTCCTTAGAGGAGGCAATCAGGAAAGGTTCTATTGATGGCCGTACAGCCCAAAAGCTCAGAGATGTGAGTGGTTACACAAAATATCTTACATGTCCCAAAACTAAACTGAAGATCTCCTACAAGGATGCCATGGACAGAAGCATGGTTGAAGAGGGATCTGGCCTTAGACTTCTGGAAGCTTCATCAACATCCAGTAAAGGTCTCTACAGTCCCTACAATGTCAGTGGTGCTGCATCTGCCTCTGGATCTCGGTCTGGGTCCAGGACAGGCTCTAGGTCAGGTTCAAGAAGAGGCAGCATTGATGCTACTGGCTCTGGATTCAGCTTGAACTTCTCATCATCCTCATATACTTCCTCCAGTTACAATCGCAGATTTTAAAGCTGGGCCCCCCTTTCATATCAATGATCACACTACATTTACATAATACACAGAAATTAATTAGACAAAAAAAGAATGACTTTATTCTACTTTGCATGTATTTGGTATAGGAAAATGCATTCCAAAAACTACCAGTATCTTTTTGTCTGGCAATGGTTAAGTTCCCATTTTATCTAGTTTGGATGCTTTAAGAACTATTAATTACCTGGTTAGCTTTAATCATAGTTCAAGTTATTTCATTTAGGTATATTTCATTTTATACAGATATATTATGTATTTTGAACGTGGTATTTTTATTTTCTTATTTTATACTGAAATACAGCATCTAAATTAAGGAAATGTTAAAATACTGCAAATTACTTTCAGCATTTTGGAGTTTTTTTTAAATCCAACTCAGATTAGATTGTATTTAATATTACTTATATTGAGTCTATATTTCTACTTATTGTTTTAGAAAATTCTTTTAATACTTCAGTTTATTTCAGGATAATGTACCAGAAAATATACCAAGTTTTACAAAAAAGAAATTAGATTAACAAAGAGTGTGGTTATTTTTACATATTTGTATAGATCTAATAGACAGATATATTTGAGCAAATAAAAGTTCCATTTTGCTTTATGGAATGTAAAAAACACTATACCTATGCATAAACACTAAAGGAGAAGCAACCACCTTGTGCAGCAAGCCTATATTTATGTCCCCTAAAACTGGAGTTTTCTGTTATGAAAGTCCATTTTTCATTTACTGGATCCAGTCCCTCTCCTAAGTCCTTTGCAAAAGAACTCATTACTCCAGATACTCAAGGCCCAGATTCACTGTCAGTCCTCCACTGATGTGTTATCCAATGAAGATTTCAGATGTCTCAGGTGTCTGATCCATTCCTCACTCATTACATCTGGACAGATCTGGATGAAATGTAGTACTTGTAAGTTGAACTAAATTTACATTTATTGCAGCTGTTTTGTAATGACCACACTGATTTTACTTTTCAAAATTCTTTTTGTTGTCTCAAAGCCTTTCTTACTCTGTTCTGTCACTGTGCTTTTTAAAACAGCTAGATGATGTTTCTGCAATCTTGAGCAGCTTCTTTATTGAACTGAATGGCATATGTTTGCTTTTCCTTAGTATTTATTGACAGCATTCAGCCATATAATAGTTGTGCCCGTGTCATTAATAGTTTGTGTTTTGTCATGTTTTTCCCCCCTCAGAGATCATCAGTTACTAGATATGGACTTGATGATGCCACACATTTGGTCTTGGATCACAAGATAAATGATGCTCATCAGCCGCCTACATCCTTAGACATTCAGGTAGTTTATTATGTTCACATTTACCACCTCTCTATGAGGGTTTGTTTTTGCATTGTATGCATCTATGTTTGATACCAAGTATATTTTGGTTTCCCTTCATTCACTGTTTTGTTGCCTTTTTTTGTCATTTTGTTGCTTCATAGTATATTTTTTAATGTTTTTAGATCCTTACTGAGGGTTTCCTTCTTCCATTGCATCCGCCATTTGCATGAAGACACTAGAGGCTAGGGCTACCTTGAAGTTTGCCTTGGATATCACTGAGAGCTGGACTTTGGAGTTTACACAAAATAATTCAAAGCAACAAAAGAATTGGATCCATTAAATTGATCTTAATGTGGACTTTTTTTGTGTAGAATCTCTGAGTTCTACTGCCTACATTGTTTCTAGCCGCCAAAATATGTTTTTAAATGAAACACTTGACTTAATGCATTAGATACACTACACATACCCTTGTGTTGCACTTCTCCAGGACATTACACATTTACATGATACAGATACACACAGATTGCATGATTTATTGAATGTATTTAGGCTCATTTGGTGTATGGCAATTTTTTTTTTTTTTTTACGTTTTCTGTGCCAAAAAATGTTTTGGTCACTTGTTGCCTCCCATGTATTTTGTTGCTTGTTTTTATATTACTGTACTGTTGTGTCTTTTGAAAGTACTTGACTTTTTTTTCTTTGTTTCTTTCTTTTTTCTTTTCTTTTTTTGTTGTTGTATATGTAAAATATTTCCGCATGTTTTACTAACTTGCTATAAAGTGTTCTAAAAAGATGAAGAATAGAATTTTGAATTATTACCAATATATGGAATATATGGATATTAGTAAAAGATGTATGAAATACTAACTGGTGGATGAACTTTTTCCTTAAGAGATACTGGTAATAAAAAATGAGTTTTTAAAAACACAATACTCAAGTGTAAATAAATATATTTTGGAAAGTTCAGTTCTAGCCTTGTAGAGTTTGTGTTTTCATTAATTGATCATCCATTTCATTATGACATTCCAGCAAATAACCGTGTATCAAAATACCTTTACAAAGCATACAACTGAAGAACAAAGATGAATAATCACCAGACAACTTAAACATAAAACCAGAAAATATAATGCAGATGATACTGATTAGAGAAAGTCAGTATTCAGTGCATGGTGTCCTCTGGTGGTATAGAAGTTGAATGACAGGCTCAGATGACATTATGTTAAATCTGTAGGCTGAAAGACAGAACCCAGAGGGAGACACATTTATGGATGGACTGCCTTTCTGCCATTATGCTACCGACAGCCTCTCTGGTGCCCCCGCATTAACTGTGTCTGTGCCGTGCCTTTCTCCACATGATGGCGGCTCCATGGTATGTTTTCTGATCAACAGAGAGATAGAATAAAACCAAAACCTAACAAATCTAATGTACAAAAAATAAATGAAAAAATTGGACTTATAAGCTAGCTAAAAATATTTTGCAAATAATTGTGAATAAGTATGTGCATGTAATAAGCGTGTGCTGGTGTCCCTCTGTTTCAGGAATCAGCTGCACAGACGGGCAGACAATATGGGTAAACTAAATACAATGTTCATTTCCCATTTTATCTTGTAATTTAATAATAAACCCCATATATTTCTCAATTAAATTCCACAAATGTCATGCATCCTGACTGCAGGTCATGTATGAGCGAAAGTCTATATTATATTATATTATATTATATTATATTATATTATATTATATGGGGTGGAGGTTACAGAGTGAGTTCTAACATCATCAATTTACAATTTATTGTTTATTATTAATGTCATTAAACATGAATATGTTAGCACAGTTTTACTTAAATATCTCAAACAATTTTGATCCATTTTCCAGTGAAGTTATCGTCCAGTCATATTTATTTGTATAGCACTTTTAACAAGCATTGTTTCGAAGCAGCTTTACAGAAGGTTGTACTGATATGTCAGTAATTTATATGTTAATTTTATGTCAGGTTTTGTTTTAAGCAAGAGTAGAAAGCATCAATTAAGATGTGATCAGTTGTTTAATGTGAAAACTATCTGATTTTCAAAGGGTCTGATGTGAGTTTAACATTTTCCAACTGTAATTAGAAATCATTTGATCCAAAAATCATTTTTTTGAGCAAGCACATAACCAGCCCTCCTTACCTTAGCCCAATTCACAACGGTAAGCTTGTAATAATGTTTTCTAATTCGGGTGGTACTGGTGGGTTTCTGTGGGAAATTCTAGCATGCAGCCGTTCGTCTTTGCGTCATTATGTCACGTCTGTTTACATAAAGAAGGAGTCCCAGCTAGTAGGCTATATGGCATGTGAGGATGCTGCAGGTGATGGATCATTTATAGCCTTTTCTCACAGCAGCTGGAATAATTAAATGTATCATTTTGATGGTGGATTGTAATCCAGAAAGGTCCAAATGACAATCATCAGTGACAACTGGAGATTCAACCGTAGTCAAAAGCAAAAGAAATTGAATTCTACAGGTAACGCTAATACACACTAAATACACATAGTCACACAATGCTGATGTTGTTAACATTAACAATTTGAAAACAAAGTATAATAATAATAATAATTTGCACAGTTTGACGTGATCCGAGCTAAGCGATCGTTAGATTTAATCACCATTGGCAGCACGATTTATTGTAGGCTAATGTTTTTTTCCTTAGTTGGTCAGAGCAAATGTGGCAGATTTGTTGCTTGCTTGTTCAGAGGACATTGTCCAGTGAAAATTCTTATTTTGGTCATACTTCCAAGACGTATATTCCGTGATTCAGAAGTACAGTATCCACACCGATGTGGTGACTGACAGCAAACATTAGATTCATCCGCGCTGAGGAGCCGTGCTGATGCACAACCCACGTAAAGATGATAATTCCGCAAACAACTGCAATTGCAGGTTTCAAACAGAGATGGCGACAAAGAGGCAAAACTTACAGACTGCAGCTTTAAGTACTGAGCAATTATTGAAGCATCTCTGATTGTAGTGATGGCTTACTGTGGTTGAAAAATACTGTACTTATATCAAGGCTAAGATTTTGGTTGATTTTGAATATAATGATTTTGGTCATATCACCCAATTTAAACTGGGAGCTGCTAGAAGCTTTACACAATGATCTAATTTAATTTACCAGTCATGAATATATTTTACCATTATTGTATTTATTTTTATTTTACTTTATATTTTTTACCAACAGCTGAACAAATAAATGAATCATTTAATTATTTTTATTTTGCATATTTGTGGTAAACAGTGTGTAAATTGTGTCACTTGGAGAATCATGTATCAGTAAAAAAAATAAAAAATAATCAATTAATAAACATGTAGGCCTATATGATTTTATCCCTATATTTGTGCCCATGTGGTTTAATATTTAGTTTTGGTTTAAGTTCTGAATTCTATACTATAGGTTTAGGATCAGGGTTTGGTTAGGTTTTGTTGCATGTAGTTAGGTATAATTTACAGTTATAACAGTACATGTAACATATATGTTACCCATTTTTTACTGTGATAAAAATCATAGGTCCGACTTTATATTAGGTGGCCTTAACTACTATGCACTTACATCAAAAAATAAGTACAATGTACTCATTGTCTTCATATTGTATTGAAAAACACTTTTGCTGCTATTGAGGTGGGATACGGGTAAGGTTAGGCACAGGTTTGGTGGTATGGGTAGGTTTAAAGGTGCCACAGAGGATGTTTTGTTTTATACATTTTTGCAATATTACTTGAAACTGTCTTTACTAACTGATAAAAGACTATTTATTATGTGCACTGAAAGGAATAATATACATCATCTGTGCACGAGGTAGGGCCTTAAAAACATCAGCCAATCGTTTACGCGATCATCGCGTAAACGATTGGCCCTCTAGCTTGTCAATCACTGCCGTGACGTTCCTTGTGAGAGACGTGCGCGCTCCAGTAACTTTCCACACTCAACAGGTGCCGCATGCAATGTTTTTGTCAGGAGACAGGAGTAACAACTGCAGATTATGAGTTACCTGCAGTGAGTCCGACATAATGAACCCACTAACACGACACAGCGAATGCCGGTGGTAAACACTCGTGTTCCAATACTCGTGCAATACAGTTTTGGGACGCGTTCCCTCGAAATTTCAAAAACTCAGTAACAGTCTTTAGTTTCTCAGTCGACAAAAAGATCCTCTGTAGCACCTTTAAGGGTAGGGGTAAGGTGTGAGGGAAGGTCAACAGTGTAATTATAAATGTAAATACAGAAATTAATTACAGATGTAATTACATGCAGGTATTTTTAAAATATAAGTACAATGTAAAAACATGTATGTACACAATAATCAAATTATTAATTTAAATGTATGTACACAGTACTTAAGGCCACTTAATATAAAGTGGGACCAAATCATAAAATCATATCATACTAGGTTAGGAACACCTGGTTGTTTTGTGTTGGTGTTGTAGTGCCCAGGACTCATTATCACAGTTATTTGGTATAACCTTTAAACAATTAATGGGGCTTTGCACCAAACCTACTTATATATTACTGAAAATATATATAGTAACAGCTAAGATATGAAACACCTGTTACTCACTGCACAGCTCCCTGCTCTGATTTTAAGGACTTTCAGACCAGCGGGACATATCAAATCAGCTTTATCCTCTTGCAGAAAGATGACATTTGATTAATTAATTTGTGTCCCATATTATTATTATATGTGGGAACTGATTCATGAAATGAATAAGGCACATGAGGATGTGCTGAATATAGTCACTCCGCTGTCTGTAATGTCTAACAAACACCCTGTAGCAGTAACTACATTCACAATGCACAACATTGTGTACAAATGTCCTTAATTATATATTCTATTCTATTCTGACCCAGTAGAGAGTTTATTGTCAAAATGTCATGAATTGGTTTGTACTGAATAATAAAATGAACAGAATAAGTACAGACATTGGTATACAATCAACAAAACAGACAACAGTAGACAGAAAAATATTCAAAGACAAAAACACTGTACACTACCAGTCAGACGTTTGACACATCCACACCTTCTTTATGACTGATTTCTACATTTAAAAATAATGGTAACTATGAGGTATCACAAATGGAAGTCTGGGAATGATGTAGTGACCAAAACATGTGAAACTCATATCTTATATTCAGGGGTGCACATAACTTTTTTGGTCTGGTTCTCAAGGGAGCACCTGGAGATGTTGCTTGGTACTCACACTTTACGCGACACACTTATTCTAAAAAGGTCCTCATCACTTTCCTCCTGACTGCTCTCCTCACGACCTTCTTTTCTCTCGAACATGGTAGATGATAATAAATATATTTTTATCTAACATTAAAGGTGCAATATGTAATATTTTTGAAGTAAAATATCTAAAAACCACTAGGCCAGTGTTATATATTGTTCGCTTGAGTACTTAAAATATCCCAAATGTTTCCAACTATTTGTAAATCGTGAGAAAATTGCAATTTTAACCAAGGCTCCGGGACGTGTGAGGAGTCGCCTGTCAATTGCGTCATACCCGCGTTACTCTCAGTTTCCGGTTTATTTTGTAGAAACCGTGGAAACAACAAAGACGCTTTAATATTTACATGTTTTAATAGACAAGGGGACAACTGATTTGATATATTTATAGACATAAAACTATTGTTATATAGCTCAACACGTTTAGTTTTATTGTTTAAATCTAATTTTCTTGATTTTTTTGCGAGTACCATGCTTTACCATGCCTCAGAGAAAAACACTATTTTGTGAAGTAGCTAACATAGCATAATCAGATGCAGCTTTATTTTTAGTAACAGTAATACAGCATTTTCTCCAATATACAATACATTTTAAAATTAATTTCATGCCATTTATCAACACAAACCATCCAGCATTTAATATGATATTCTAAAATCGATCTATCTTACTGCAGTGTGTAACAGTGTCTCAGTGCCGCCGAGCGAACGCACAGAGTAACGTTATAACATCATTTTCAACACACTCAAATGTATCTAATATGATAAACAGAGCTGCGTTACCTCATACTCATGACCGGAAAAGCGGAAGCGGCGCCGGCGACTCATAATAAAAGTTCTGCTGCTCGTGAGGCGTGTGTTGCGCAATTGCTCCAGCTCCTCGTTCAGCTCCCACAACACTCGGTCCTGCTCTGCTTCATACTACAGTAACGTTAATAATCACATCCATGAACATGATTTGTTCCCGAGTCCAATCCCTATTCTTTTCCACCGTCTGTTGAGGTGAAGACCACATGTCCCAAGATTCCGCTCTCAAACTTGTCGTCATCAAGCTACGCCTTTGTTTTGAATAGGCCTCTAGCGGACAGAATTATTACATACTGCACCTTTAATGACACAGACAACAGCAAGAATATTAGGCTGCTGTCACTTTAAGAAGGAAGGCACAGACCGAATAACTGACATACATCCGGTTTTGACATAATTTTGTGTATAGAGGGTATGCACGTGACGTCACCGTCGACCGCTGACTGCGGTTACGCACGCTGAGTGGCAAAAGACTGAGCAGTAGCAATTGGTTTTCAGCGTGAATGTCACGAAAAACACACAAAACACATTCAAAACGGGAAAGAGCTTTGCGGCTGACTGTACAAATAGATTTTACACAAACCCTGAGGTATATATTTAAAAACTAGAGAAAGCAACAGAAAAAGAAGCAAATGGATCACTGCAAGTCACAGAAACAGCTGGACTCCAGGCAAAGAAACATGGATTTGCAGTTATCATTTTGTGTCGAATTGTTGGATTTTGAGGTAAAATCATACCTTATATATTGTATTGTTATATATTATGTTGACGACTCATCAATTAAATACTTTCCATCTTATCTTATGCATAATTGGGTGTTTTTAAATAAACAACGCTGTCAAAAACTATACTATAAAACTATATATGTTTTAGGGCTGGATAATATGACGATATAACATTGATATAAGTGATTAAGCAGATTTAAACCTACCGATATTGTAGTTATATAAAATATTCACAGCCAGATTTGCTTTATGTATTTCCCCGGCGTCAAATCAGGCACATATAAATGTAAGGAAACACGACTCCTGGCTGCATGTCAATATCCATGGATTAGGTTTATTTGACAAGTTGTAAGAAACACTTTCGAGTCCAACCTTTAGGGTAATTCGTTAGTTTTACTCGCGTTTTCGCCGTTTCTCCTATTAATCCAGTTACGCAGCAGGTTCTTTTGCCACTCAGTCCAGCTGAGGGAGCGCGTTTTCGGCGGGAAAGTGACGTCGATGCATACCCCCTATATGTGTCCGTTCACGCACAAAGAAAACTCTCTCTACGTGCGCGCGTTTCGGGGGTGTGAGGCTGTGCACAGAGATAACAGCTCGCGAGTCCCGATTTTCGCCTCTTCTTCCGCTTTTAAAATCGTTTGAATGTGTTAATTGGCGAGACAAAACACGTCCAAATTATAAACTATCACTCTATGACGGTTAAATTTAGCAGTTAAAGGCAGGGTAGGCAAAAAAATGTATAAAAAACTTTTTTTCAAAATTTGTTTAAACTTTATTTATATATCAATACATAATTAAAATGTAAGTACTCTGAAAAAGAAAGTATAAAAATCGAGTGTCTGTAGACCTCTCACGACTGTTTTAAAGACAGCTCATTATTTCCATTCACTCCACCCCCTCCCTTCTGGGCTCCTTCCAAAGCCACGCCCCCAAAACGCATGAACGTGTGACTCCGACCACTGAGCTGGAAGACGCATTATTTACCTGAGACGAGCGGAGAGGAAGGAGCACAGTGCATGTAGTGACATCATGTCAGAATCACATGTAATAAAAATAACTTTATAATTATGAAGATAAACAAGATGTATTTTAGTACTCACTATCAAGCTAGCATATTGATATTGGTAAAGTTTAAAATATATATTTTTTGAATCGCTAACGAGCTAGTTATCTATAAGGCAAAGCTAAAAACAGGTTGCATGATACACGTTTTTCCATTACCATCATTTACACTGTGATGAAGATGAATTTCGTGTAAGATTCATAACATATACGTTGTTCTACAGATCAACAGAGTAACATACACTCAAATATCAACTCACAACTGCATTGCAGACACAAAATAATAACACACACATACAACAAAGTGTGTACGACACACACAGATACAAGATAAAGACATCAGTAAACATAGGTAGAGAATATAAAAACAAAACAAAGGCGAAAAAAACGTGCAGGTAAACTTACAGGTGAACATGGTAAAAGACTTAGACAGAGGGTAAAATTATGCACAATTCAACACTATAGCTATCATTATTTATCGTCTCTACTACGGCTCGCTAAGTAATGTTATGTTAGCTATATTACGCAGCTACGTGTGCTAATGACACATGCTTCATGAAAAAATAAACAAAAAAATATGTATGATCAAAATACAAAAAGAAAGATTTACCTGTCCAGCAGAAATAAAGCCATCAAGGAGTCACTTTTCAGCCCCTTGAGTTCCCTCAGTTCTCGCCATCGCTGGAAAGCCACGCCGATATTAACTCGCGTTTTATTTCTTTGTTTATCCAAAGACTTTTTGTTCATTGCCTTTTCTTGTACTGTTACTGTCTTCCTTTTTTTGCCTGGTTTGCCTTCACTAACTGCATAGGCCGGTACTGTGAATTTAGCTTGCTGTTTCTCTGCCATTGTTTTGGTATTCCTAGGATCCATGCCTCTTGGATTCCCCAAATCAAACGTGTGCGCGCAAGTGGGCAGGTCATGTGTGGCAAAAGGGTGGTTGCCATGGTTGCGAGAGAGTGACAGCCGCCTAAGCCAATCCTATGTTTCGTCCCGGATGGAAATAATGAGCTGTGTTTAATACAGATTAAACGGTCTAGAGTCACTCGATTTTTATACTCTTTTTATCAGAGTTCTTACATTTTAATTATGCATGTATATATATAGAAAGTTTAAACAAATTTGGAACAAAATTTCTTACCTACCCTGCCTTTAATCCACGAATCACATGCGTGCTGAACCGTTGGACCTTATCCGTACGGATCATGGATTAACTGCGATCTGTTGCACACCTAATAATTAAAGAACACACTTATCATCATGATTGCTATCTTACCAGAGATGGAGAAAAATCCTATTCCAGCAAGTAAACGTGTCCCTGTGAACTGGTCCTCATAAATGTTGGTAGCCTACTCAAAAGCGCTTCTCTTCATGGTTTCTGGTTTGTTTTTACCGCGCATCCGCACCTGCATACATTAGCCTATGTGCACCCCTGCTTATATTTAAACTCTGCTCACTCTGAACATTCATCAAGGATCTTTCCACTATATCAGTGAAGTGTAAATGTGTTGTGGTATTTTCTGTCACAGGATGGATTCAGAGGAGTGGAGTCAGTGGCAGAGTGAGTTCAGAGGTCAGATCAGGGCGCTGCGACACTGGCTCAAGGCCATGGAGATGAGACTCCCTCCAGTGGATCCTGCTGTGAGTTCCTCACAAAAACATCTGAGAACACCTCTGAAAATGCTTTGATTTTAAATTATTTTCTAATGTAATAGAAAAAAAACATGAAACATTTAATTGAATGATTTGCATTCCTGATGATCATATTCTCCAGCGTATGTTCAAAAATAAAATCTTGTGCTTGAGTCACATGATCAGTGTCACTCATTCACTTGTATTTAAGTAGAAACCTAGAAATTACAAGTTCAAAATCAAAAAATACTTCTTATTCACAATATTTCAGTTTTTCTGAAAAAGAAATCTGTTTATGTTCACCACTTACACCTCTGAACCCCACTTTACACACACATTTCATGGCCATTATTTCATTCTCTTCTGTTACTTGTTATACAACAGCTTTTTATTTGAAAATTGAATAAGCTCAAGTTTCTTTTGTGCTACTATTGAGATATTTTAACCGACTCCACCCAGGGTTTTCATCCTTTTGTCTTTTGAAGTATAGCATCTCATTTCTCATGACATCATACTGTATGGAGATGTACAGTAATTTCTGGTGAGACATTTATGCCATGTTGCTTATGTTTTCAGATTTAAGACTACAAATCCTTATTTATAACTAAACCTAAGCATATAACTAAAAAATAATATGTAAGACTGTGGATATATTAGAACCAGTGATTTTTTATTTAATTGATTTTATTTTATTTTAGATGTATGAAATTTTCTTAAAACATGTGAAAGCTTGTTTCTGCCACTGAATAAAAAAATAAAAAAGTAACTTTTTTTCTCATAAATCTGACTTTTTGTCACAATTGCATGTTTATATTTCATAATTCTTTATAGCCTCAGAATTGCAAGAAAGAAATATCAGAATTGTGAGACAAATTTTCAATTGTGAGAAAAATATTCAGAATTCTGAGAGAAAAATGAGTATTTACCTTTTTTAAATGCAAGTTTATATATCACAATTCTGAGAAAAAAGTCAGAATTGAAAAATAAAGTCAGAATTTCAAGATATAAACACATTTGCAAGAAAAAAGTCAGAATTGCAAGTTATAAACTCCCAACTGTGAGAAAAAAGTCAGAATTGCAACTTTATATCCTGCAATTCTGACTTTTTTCTCAGAAATGTGATATAAACTGTGAGAAAAAAGTCATAATTGAGAAATAAAGTCAGAATTTCAAGACATAAACACAATTACAAGAAAAAAGTCAGAATTGCAAGTTATATAGTCAGAATTGTGATCTAAACTGCAAGAAAAAAAGACAGAATTCTTTGATATACTCTTAACTTGCAAATTACGAGAAAAAAGTCTGTATTTTTAGATAAAAAGTTGCAATTACTTTTTTAATTGCAAGTTTGTATCACAATTGTGAGAAAAGTCAGTTTCAAGATATAAACAGTTGCTTAAAATTTTGAGAAAAAATGTCAGAACTGTGAGATAAAGTCACAATTACATTTTTTAATTGCAAGCTATATCTCACAATTCTGAGAAAAAAATTCAGAAATGCAAGTTATAAACTCGCAATTGTGAGAGATAAAGTCAGAATTGTGACTTTATGTCCCACAATTCTGACTTTTTTCTCAGAATTGTGATATAAACTGCAAGAAAAAAAGACAGAGTTGTTAGATATACTGTAAACTTGCAATTGCAAGAAAAAAAAAGTCAGAATTGTGAGAATTATTATTTTTTTATTCCAGGAACAAGCTTCCATATATACTGTAACATGACCACCTGCAAAAAACCCCCAAAAAACTTAAATGTTATTCCTGAGGACATCCGGAATATGGCAGGCCTCTTTGTTCAGTGGTAATTGAGTGGGCAGGGGTCTTGTTTTGATGAAAAAAACCTCTGTGATGAGAAAAAAGCTGATCAAAGGCGTCAATCTGAGGATTGTAACACACTGTCCCCATGGTGCCCGGGTAAGCATCCCTATCAAATATGCTCAAAGAATATGCTTGAGCTATAGCCATAAATCCCAGATCCCTGGAGGGCCGGCCTACGAGAGAGAGAGAGCGAGTGAGGTGCAGCTCCTCAGAGGAGAGGTCTTTTGTGTTAAGGCTGGTTGAGGAGAGTGGGGTGCAGGTTTGTGTTGGGGCCCCGTGCACACATGAGAGAGCACTCTGAAAGCACATTAGACTCAGATGAGACGGTGACGAACCGAGAAAGACGCAGGATCTTACAGTGGGAGTTCTCTTATCTTTCCACAATGGAAAAGTTGTAACACTCGTCTCTCTTGTTTTATCTCTTCACTGTCTCACTCACATCAACAGTAATTGAGCCGTTCTCTGCCATTCCTGATGGGCTGTTTCTATACTTACTGTCTACAGAGGAACAAGAGCAACTAGATTTTTAAACTATTCTCTTCTTGCCGCCATGATGCTAAGCTGTTGAGGCTGGTTGCCAGGGTGTTGCTATGCAGTTGCTAAGGTGTTCTGAGCACGCTGCTATGCAGTTGCTGAGTTGTTCTGTATGGTTGTTTGCTGGTCCAAGTCCAAGTAATTTGCAGGTGAAAATGGTGCATCTGATTACTTATTAAACAGCACATCTCTCCTCAATAAGACACTTGATTTAAGGAATCATTCATGTCTGAATCACAAATGCTGCCTAATGAATAACATACTGACAGCTAAAATTTAGGGTTAGTATGAGTAATAGTAATAATGACACTTGTCTTAGCAAACACAATTTTGAGATGTATAAATGTGAAGAATCTTTGGTTACACTTTATTTCGATAGTCGACTTTAAAGGGATAGTTCACCCAAAAAAAGAAAATTTGATGTTTATCTGCTTACCCCCAGGGCATCCAATATGTAGGTGACTTTGTTTCTTCAGTAGAACACAAATGATGATTTTTAACTCCAACCGTTGCCGTCTGTCAGTCGTATAATGCATGTCAATGGAAATTCCATCTATAAGAGTCAAAAAACATGCACAGACAAATCTAAATTAAACCCTGCGGCTCGTGGCGACACACTGATGTCCTAAGACACAAAACTATTGGTTTGTGCGAGAAACCGAACAGTATTTATATCATTTTTTACCTCTAAAACACCACTAATATTTGGAGAGCAGAGATAGTGACGTTTCAGGGGATACCGGGAAATGCTCATAACCTTGCATTCACACGGGGCGTCAGCATCAACGCTTGATGGAGGGCGTGTCTGAAGCTTGTGTTGACGTGACTGTTATAGTGATTACAGCCAATCACATTACTTTCTGGTGTTGCACGAACGCAGTTGGCTAGCGACTGCTCTAGGGAATTTGCATAGGGCCATCTGATTGTATGACGCCTGCGTTGGTGCTTGAAAAGTTGAGAAATCTTCAACTTCTGCCACTTGCAAGGCGAGTGAAGTGACGCGACAGAACCCACAATTCAGTTCGGCAACGCATGACGTCACCCTTTCAAAATAAATGAGAAGCGTTAACGCCGGCGCCCGGTGTGAGTGCAGCGTAAGTGACGAGAGGAGTTGAGAAGTTCATTTCCAGCGAATTTAGTAAAATCATGTCAAATTTAATAGCCATTTAAATACCTTTACTCAATTATCTGGACTACGAAACTTTGGGAGATTATTTTTACATCGGCTTTGAACGTGGCTCAACCAGTCAGAATCAAGGGCCGACACTATCCGTTTTATAATAGACATTTTACTAACTATACTGTAAGTAACTTTGCAATTGCATGTCAAGTAAAGCCCGGAACACACCAAGTTGACGCCAATGCACTAGTGGCGACGAAAGCAGACTGTGGGGTTGGCTCACGTCGGCAGCGTCTGGGTCCAAAGTTGCCATGACACACCAAACCGACGCTCGACAGCCGACGGCCAAGTAGCACGTCCATTCTGCGCCTGCATAAGAAGAAAATCCTTTCCGTACCAGCAGGTGGCAGTAGCTGAATAGCCAATCAGAATGATCAGATGATCCGACTGACCGACGAGCTCCGATGGCGATTCAACATGTCAAATCGGCCTAAAATATACTGACGAGGACCAACTTCCGCCGACAGTGCGGAACACACTGAGAAAACTTAGTCGGCCGACGAAAAAAAACTGCCCGACGGCCAAACCATCGGCTTGGTGTTTTCCAGGCTTAACTCTCATTAAAGTATTAGTAGACTGTTAGGTTAGGGTTAGTAGAATAAGTTGACATGTAGTTGCAAAGTTACTTATAGTTTGTTGAATGTCTAAAGTGGACTTTTTGGTTTTCGGCTAAATTATAATGTTAATTTTGGTGTTTCAGTAAAAACTTTGGTGCATCACTATAAAAAAAGAGCGTCCCCCTTTATCACTTGGTTTGATTCTTGCCCAGGGCCTCATCCATTGCTTCCTGCTTACGCTAAAGTCTTTGTGTGTCTGTGTCCCTCTTTATCCTGAGCCTGTGGCTAACTCTGCATCTCAAATGAGCCTCGCACACATAACCTGCAAACAGAGCCGTGATGGAGCAGGGTGAAGGGTTACAGCACAGCGTGGTCTCCTTTTTCTCGTCCGTACCCTTAATGACAGCAAACATCAGCTCCCCTCCTCCTCTGAGAAACACACTGGTTCATCTAGAACTTACGAAGGCAGAGCACTCTTTTACTTGCATAAAGAATTATTAAATGCAGCTTGATTGAAATTTGCAATTCATATTTCTGTAAATAGATTATTGACTACATAAACTACTAACTACTTTGGACAAGTGCACAAGTAATGTTAACATTCATAAACTGTTGAAGGAAAATTTGTAACACTTTACAATAAGGCCCCATTAGTTAAAGGTGCTCTAAGTGATGTCAAGCGTTTTTAGGCCAAAACATTTTTTGTCACATACAGCAAACATCTCCTCACTATCCGCTAGCTGCCTGTCCCCTGAACACACTGTAAAAAAATGCAGTCTCTGTAGTCGTCACAAGCTCCGAAAACGGCAATAAAAACAAACTGGTGCAGCCTGGACCACAAAACATAATAAACATGCTCCAGCCAATAACCGACAAGAATGATTTTAAATGCGCGTTCATGACTGTTTCAGGAAGCACGGAGGGGAGGGGGAGGAGGAGTAGGAGGGAGGGTCTAGCTAGCCTCTGTTTTGTTTGACAACACTTCAAACGTCAACAGGAAGTTACTCCACCCAGGATCACTTAGAGCACCTTTAATGTTAGTAAATGCATTAAATAGCAATGAGCAATACATTTGTTATTTATTCATCTTTGTTAATGTTAGTCAATAAAAATACAACTCATATCCATTTAATAATATTAACGGATAAAAGTTTTAATTTAAATTGTTCAACTTTCAGTTGCAAGCATAAATGTTGAAATTAGCTAAGATTCATAAATGATTTATAAGTGTACCCATCTGGCATAACATTATGACCACCTAATATTGTGTTGGTCCCACTTTTGCTGCCAAAACAGCCCTGACCCGTCAAGGCATGGACTCCAGTAGACCCCTGGAGGTGTGCTGTGGGATCTGGCACCAAGATGTTAGCAGAAGATTCTTTAAGCCCTGTAAGTTGTGAGATGGACCCTCCACGGATCGGACTTGTTTGTTCAGCACATCCAACAGATGCTTGACTGGATTGAGATCTGGGGAATTTGGAGGCCAAGTCAACGCCTCAAACTCATTGTTGTGCTCCTCAAACCATTCCTGAACCATTTTTGCTTTGTGGCAGGGCGCATTATCCTGCTGAAAGAGGCCACAGCCACCAGGGAATACTGTTTCCATGAAAGGGTGTACATGGTATGCAACAATGCTTAGGTAAGTGGTACGTGTCAAAGTAACATCCACATGGATGGCAGGACACAAGGTTTCTCAGCAGAACATTGCCCAAAGCATCACACTGCCTCCGCCGGCTTGTCTTCTTCACATAGTGCATCCTGGTGCCATGTGTTCCTCAGGTAAGCGACACACACACACCCGGCCATCCATGTAAAAAAAAAGCATGATTCATCAGACCAGGCCACCTTCTTCCATTGCTCCGTTTTCCAGTTCTGATGCTCACGTGTCCACTGTTGGTGCTTTCGGCGTTGGACAGGGGTCAGCATGGGCACCCTGACTGGTCTGTGGCTATGCAGCCCCAAACTGCAATGCACTGTGTATTCTGACACCTTTTTATCAGAACCAGCATTAACTTCTTGAGCAATTTGAGCTACAGTAGCTCATCTGTTGGATCGGACCACAAGGGCCAGCCTTCGCTCCCCTCTTGCAACAATGAACCTTGGCAGCCCATGACCCCGTCGCCGGTTCACCACTGTTCCTTCCTTGGAGCACTTTTGATAGATACTGACCACTGCAGACCGGGAACACCCCACAAGAGCTGCAGTTTTGGAGATGCTCTGACCCAGTCGTCTAGCCATCACAGTTTGGCCCTTGTCAAACTTGCTCAAATCCTTACGCTTGCCCATTTTTCCTGCTTCTAACACATCAACTTTGAGGACAAAATGTTCACTTGCTGCCTAATATATCCTACCCACTAACAGGTGATGTGATGAAGAGAGAATCAGTGTTATTCACTTCACCTGTCAGTGCTCATAATGTTATGCCTGATCTGTGTATATTTCATTGTTAATTTAATTTAACTAATATAGTTAACTAATATTAAATAATATAAATAAAACCATATTGTGAAGTTCTGACAAAAATGTAATTTTGTGTTCCACAGAAGAGAGTGGTGGTGAGTAAATGATGACAGAATTTTTATTTTTTGGGGTTAACTAAGAGTGTACTTTTAATACATATTATAAAACTACTTCAAATAACAGCATTCTGCATGTCCTGTCATCATAGCAGGTTAAGATTGGGGGTATGTTTACCCGTCAACAATGTACTAAAAATTGAAAAGTTTTTCCTTTGCTTTTTTCTTGTACAGACGACAATGATGTCAAAATTATACCCATTCACACGGATCTGTGAAAACGACATAGCCACTAGTTGGCTATGTCACTTTGTAAAGAAAAACTACACGCCTATAGACTAAACACAAATGACATTACCGTTTTCACAAATTCATGTTTTTTGTAGTTTACACAGAGATGATAACGGTATCGTTTTTAAAACTTGCACTTTGAAACCTCTTTTTAAAAGTTAGCATTTTCAGGCCCCCAAAACACCATTGTCATGTAAATGAACGGCCAAAACACATAAAACGTTTTCCATTTTTAATTGAAAACTGTGTCATGTAAATGGACCCTAAGATCTAGTTAGTGGGGAGGGTCAGTATTCACAGGGGACTCTGGCTGTCAAACAATAATTGATGTGGATATTGTGTCCAAACATGACCTTGCCATAATTACCAGATCTGTAGACTGTTTGTCAAATGATTTTTGAGCTTCAGATGCATCACAAAAACAGTTTACCGTAAGTAATAAGGATTAAAATATATATATATTTTATATATATACCACATTACCACATGGTAAAGTATACCCACAGTCCATCCCAGAACAAAAGGCCATTGAGGAGTACATCGAGGAGGCTCTTAAACTAGAATTCATCCATCCATCCATCCACTGCCCTTGCCGCTTCGAGTTTCTTCTTCGTTGTGAAAATGGACGGAGGCTTGCACCCCTGCATCGACTACCTCGCTCAACCTCTGGTCTCTGCAGCCCTGGACCAGTTATATACAATGTTCCCTCTAAGCTGCGCGTGTTTTGAAGTTATCATGGACCATATCAATCTTGAGTACCTCTGTGAAGCCAAAAGACTGAGCACCCATCAAGCTTGCTGCGCTCACCTCTTCACCAGATTCAACTTCACCATGACTTACTGCCCAGGTAACAAGAACCAGAAAGCTGACGCACTATCCCGTTTACACTATCCAGAATCAGTTACCACTCCTCCAGAACCCATTCTCCCTCCAGCCATCATAGTTAGTCCCATCCAGTGGTCCATCGATGATCAAATCTTAAAGGCCATGTGGTCTGACCCTGCTCCGCCGGAGCAGGCTCAGACCACCTGCGTTGCATCCTTCTGTTACATGACAGATACAGACACTGTATTAGGCAGTACATTTAAGTATTAAATGAAAATTGTTTCTGTCGCTACAAGAAGCAGAAAGTGTCCAAATTGCTGTCTCCGTTGTCAACTCCTCCCTGCCAGCAACAGGCAGCCCAGGTGAAAAAAAAGTAAATTTCTACAAACCCGATTCTAAAAAAGTTGGGACACTGTACAAATTGTGAATAGAAAAGGAATGCAATAATTTACAAATCTCATAAACTTATATTTTATTCACAATAGAATATAGATAACATATCAAATGTTGAAAGTGAGACATTTTGAAATGTCATGCCAAATATTGGCTCATTTTGGATTTCATGAGAGCTACACATTCCAAAAAAGTTGGGACAGGTAGCAATAAGAGGCCGGAAAAGTTAAATGTACACATAAGGAACAGCTGGACGAACAATTTGCAGCTTATTAGGTCAATTGGCAACATGATTGGGTATAAAAAGAGCCTCTCAGAGTGGCAGTGTCTCTCAGAAGTCAAGATGGGCAGAGGATCACCAATTCCCCCAATGCTGCGGTGAAAAATAGTGGAGCAATATCAGAAAGGAGTTTCTCAGAGAAAAATTGCAAAGAGTTTGAAGTTATCATCATCTACAGTGCATGATATCATCCAAAGATTCAGAGAATCTGGAACAATCTCTGTGCGTAAGGGTCAAGGCCGGAAAACCTTACTGGATGCCCGTGATCTTCGGGCCCTTAGATGGCACTGCATCACATACAGGAATGCTACTGTAATGGAAATCACAACATGGGCTCAGGAATACTTCCAGAAAACATTGTCGGTGAACACAATCCACTGTGCTATTCGCTGTTGCCGGCTAAAACTCTATAGGTCGAAAAAGAAGCCATATCTAAACATGATCCAGAAGCGCAGGCGTATTCTCTGGACCAAGGCTCATTTAAAATGGACTGTGGCAAAGTGGAAAACTGTTCTGTGGTCAGACGAATCAAAATTTGAAGTTCTTTTTGGAAAACTGGGACGCCATGTCATCCGGACTAAAGAGGACAAGGACAGCCCAAGTTGTTATCAGCACTCAGTTCAGAAGCCTGCATCTCTGATGGTATGGGGTTGCATGAGTGCGTGTGGCATGGGCAGCTTACACGTCTGGAAAGGCACCATCAATGCTGAAAGGTATATCCAAGTTCTAGAACAACATATGCTCCCATCCAGACGTTGTCTCTTTCAGGGAAAACCTTGCATTTTCCAACATGACAATGCCAGACCACATACTGCATCAATTACAACATCATGGCTGCGTAGAAGAAGGATCCGGGTACTGAAATGGCCAGCCTGCAGTCCAGATCTTTCACCCATAGAAAACATTTGGCGCATCATAAAGAGGAAGATGCGACAAAGAAGACCTAAGTCAGTTGAGCAACTAGAAGCCTGTATGAGACAAGAATGGAACAACATTCCTATTCCTAAACTTGAGCAACTTGTCTCCTCAGTCCCCAGACGTTTGCAAACTGTTATAAAAAGAAGAAGGGATGCCACACAGTGGTAAACATGGCCTTGTCCCAACTTTTTTGAGATGTGTTGATGCCATGAAATTTAAAATCAACTTATTTTTCCCTTAAATTTTTCCCTAATGATACATTTTCTCAGTTTAAACATTTGATATGTCATCTAGGGGTGGGACAGAATATCGATATGGCGATATATCGTCATCCTTCTCTGTGCGATACGAGAATCGTATCGCTGCGGCAAATATCGATATTTTAATAAAAAAAAAAATAAAGCGCTATATATAGATTTCTTTGCTCAAAGCGTCCTACTTCAAGGCGGTGCTCGACACATGAATGAGGGAAACGTGAACTTAAGTTAACTAGCCTAAGAAAAAGAGGTTATTAACAGGATGGCGGACAGCAGTGTGAGTAAAATAGATGCCCCAGCCACGTTTAAGTTCAAAGTCTTGACGCACTTTTATACCATTGATGTGACAGTCGTAGACATCTTTGACGTTCTTCACCGAGCGCTTAGATATACACGGGAGCATTTGAAAGCATATATTAGGGATCCTCTGATAGATGCCTGCTTTCGAACGCTCCCGTGTATATCTAAGCGCTTGAAGAACGTCAAAGGGTCTGTTTGCACCTGGTGACTACATGCATTTTCTCTGATCGGATAGCTATCCGATCGTGAAAAGACCAGGTCTAAATGCCTAAATACGCATTTGAGACGGATTTAAATCCGATCGGATTACTCCACTTCAGGAGATGGTCTGGGACGCATTCCAGTCAAAACTGTCTATGCTCAGTCTAAATGCATCTGGTTGTTGAAACTACATATGTAAATTTTACTTCTCCCAAAAATACTAAAACTGAAACATGTGAGAGTCAGATATGACAATGCTACTGCATCACACATCGCCGCAGATCTCTTCAGCAAGCTGACGCGCAAACGGCCGCATATGAAAGTGAAAGTAAGTCGCAGACGCATAACACACAATTATCTTCATTAAAAGTAATGAGACCTTATACCAGTGCTGTTGCCACTCTCTCCTATTGCAGTCTTTGATTTTGAAATTAACTGATGGTCATATTTCTTGCTTTCGGTGACGTGAACTCTATTAAATGTACATATAAGATCGGATTTATCCGTTAACCTGCACTTAACCTTTTCACGTGCATTTTGTTTTCATATTAAGACCAATATCGCGATGTATCATTATAGGATTGTCTAGCGATATATCGATTATCGCAGAATCGCTGACTCGCGATATTATCGTTATCGTGAGCCATTTATCGTGATCGTATCGTATCGTGAGGTACCCTCCGATTCCCACCCCTAATGTCATCTATGTTGTATTCTGAATAAAATATTGAAATTTGAAACTTCCATATCATTGCATTCTGTTTTTATTCACAATTTGTACAGTGTCCCAACTTTTTTGGAATCGGGTTTGTATAATGTACTGAAAGTGCTCTATTTTTGTGCTCTAATTTTGTACTTAATATAGTAAAAATTCTTCTTTAGTACTTTTTAAGATAATCTTAAGAACATCTAAGTGTACTCAACTGTGCTATTTTGAGACACCATGAAATATGAACTAAAATGTGCTTTTAATATACTCTGTATTTAAAAAAATGCATTTGGATACCACTTATAGTACATTTGAACCCATTGTGTACTACAAGTGGTAAGTAAATACATTTTTTAATACAGAGATAGTATATTAAAGCACATTTCAGTTCATATTTCATGGTGTCTCAAAATAGCACAGTTGAGTACACTTAGATGTTCTTAAGATTATCTTAAGAAGTACTAAAGAAGAATTTTTAGTATATTAAGTACAAAATTAGTGCGTGAAAATAGAACACTTTAAGTACATTATAGAAGTGTACTTTTTTTCACCTGGGAGATCTCACCCTTCGGTGGAAGCCTAGGGTGCTTCTCAGTATCCCTCGTCGTTTCCTCGCTCCTCCATCCTCCATCCTATGACCCGGAAACCGATCAAGCTCAGCCATCTTGAAGGACATCTCAATTTTCTAATTGCACCACAAGGAGGCGAGAAACAAGGAGTGAGGAAGCTTCCCGAGGAGTCATGAGCGAGGATACAGAGGTGCATCCTTTGCGGAAGTCTTTCTCGTCGAGAAACCTGGTGCACGTATACGTTCTCTTCCCCCTTCATATCTGTCACAATCATTTAAATGTATGCTTTACTTTTACAGTTTAAATAAACTTTATATCTCATATATTTCAACGGGGCATCTTGCTTCATTTATATTTATTATATTTTTTTAAATAACCAAACTTTAACAACGTCATGTGGGTAGATCCCTCGAGCGCATCTAATGGCGCTTTGAAGTGACGCTAAAGGGAGCGATGATAAATCATTTCACTTGATTCAATTCCTCCGTCCTCGCGTCTTTTCCTTGTGCCCTTCCCTTACATCCTGAAGGGGTGGAGCTAAGACGTGAGGAAAGGAAGCGAGGAAAGGAAACAAGGATGCACAAATAAGAATTGAGATGCACCCCAGTATAGTTCAACTTGAACACACCTAATGCCTGATTGCAATGCCATCTTAACACAAGAAGTCACATGATTACATGGTTCACATGATAGTCATATGGCTACAAAACCAAAGTATAATTGACAAACCAAAATATCACACAAAATAAGTAATAAGCTCAGATTTTCTATAGTTAAATCACAGTTTTCATTATATAAATCAGTGTATAATTTATCTGAAAACAGGAACCCTGTTTGAGAAAAGCGTCATTGTTTTGTATCAGATAAATATATTTCTGATTATTTTGTCATATATTTAAAAAGGTTATTGCCCTGTAAATAGCTTCAATGTATGTAGCAACTTTGTTAGCAGCTTGTAGGGAGGTTTATAACCTTTTCAAAGGGTAGCATTACTTTAGTCTTACTCACTACTGTAAATAAATATCAAACTTTCTTTCTGTCACCCTCTTTTGTCACCCCATGTTTTGTAATCCCCTGTGATGGTTTAATTTCCAGTATCCCAGCAGGGAAGCTCTTCACACTGAGCCGCTCATTGTCAGTCTGTTTTGGGAAGTGACCGTTCTGGTGACACATCACTGTGTTTGTAGAACGACATTTTGATTTTGCTGTCCAAAGAAGATCCTTCTGTAGTTTTTCCATTAATCTCGAGGCTCACGGACGGCCTCACCAACAGGGTGTGATATGTCCGCTGAGGTGCTAATTATATACTGGAGGAGCCATTGTGTGTTATTTGATTTGAAAGCAGGAACGGTGGGGGAGGAGAACATGTCTGTAGGATTAATCCACTTTAGAGCTCTCTGGGTATTTACACACAGGGGACCTGTGATCAAATTTGGCCACATCTGCAACCCATTTGGCATTACGCTGATTCATCTGCTACTCTCTGAACATACGAGCCTCATTCAGTTCACATGTGCAGCAGTCTGCCAGGCAGACAATAGATCTGAGGTGAATTATTACTCATGTCAGAGCTTTTGATATAGTCTTTACAGTCCATTGTGCACAATAGTCTATATGCATCATAGCATGTGAACTGCAGAATACATACGTTTTTAGATTGTAAGACTGACATTGACATAGGAGTGAATAACACAGTCAACTCCCTTACCAATGTTATCATATGATTCACACAGTGGGTAAACGATATAGTCAATGAGAGGACAATTCAATTTCCCCTTTGAGTGATCAGGGAGCCTGGATCAGGTGTCTCTGTCAGATTGGGTATATAATGGCAGTACAGCAGTGCCAAGTGTGGATATGACACTGACCCTTTTCATAAATACTACATTGGAATTAAAAATGAATTGTTGATTTAACTTAAAAAAGTAAGTAACCTGGTTGCCTTAAAATTTTTCATACAATTTTGAGTTAAAACTATTAACCCTTTAATGCATGACTGTTTCACCAATCATTCTGACATATTCGGGTCCAGATCAATCCAGTAACGGTTACAGTCATATTTGATTGTGTTCAGTACTTGCTCTGCATTAAATCACTGAGCCATTTCATGTTTTTCTTATTATTTCGTTTTCTGTCTAAATGAGTTGTCACTTCAGCATTGTGTATCAGACATTGCCACCTTGTGGAATAAAGGTGAATTGCACTTATTCCATCATTTAAGATTCAATTATTGTTGTGCAGAAAAAATATATGTACACTCATACACACCTCGGGTCGTTAGCGACCCTATACAATTTTTTACAAAAAATGAATACAAAAATAGGCATTCTTTTATAATTTTATGTTTTTTTTCTTGTTATATTCTTTATAATGAATTGATTGAGGAACACCAAGAAGGTTGATGTCTAACTTTAAAAAATGAACGAGGAGGAGGGTAGTGAATGAAGTCCCGGGTCACTAAAGACCCGTGGTATGCATTTAAGGTTTAAGGCGATTGGTTTAATCAGCAGAAACTCAAAATATTATGTTATCTGAACCACATTATTTATTGAAGTTGGATATTAGATATATCAACACAATCACATGGCAATTTGTAACTATTTTAAGTTTTGGCAAAATGGTGGCTAATTCATATGAGTTTGTATCATGCAAATCAATCTCATTTGCATGTTTTCATACGATCTGCTAATCCCGCAGTGATGGGTAGTTTTAGGAGTGGACTTTCGTACGTACTTTTTTCTAATAATTGTACGATTTTGTAGGATTCACATTGTACAAATTCATACAAAATCGCCGCATCGTTAAGTAATTACATTTTCCCATGAGAACGGGTTGGAAATATCATGTAACTACCATTTAAAGAGCCATTTTATTATCCAATTAAAACCTGATTTAGGTGCTGATTCAAATGATCAGGCAGTATATAAATAAAAAAATTAGAATTACATACTTGATAATTAAGCTAGACCCAAAATGTGCAGAATCAGAGAGGAAAGCACAGTTTACAGTCGATAAGAATTTTTAATGTTTTTGAAAGAAGTTAATGCTCATCAATGCTGGAATGGTATTTGATCAAAAATACAACAAAAACAGTAATAATGTGAAATATTACATTTAAAAAAATTCTATTTGAATATATTTTAAAGTGACATTTATTCCTATGATGCAAAGCTGAATTTTCAGCATCAATGCTCCGGTCTTGTCACATGATCCTTCAGAAATCATTCTAATATGCTGATTTGCTGCTCAAGAAACATTTATGATTAGTATCAAAGTTGAAGTGTTGACATTTTTGTGCAAACCATTTTTCTGGATTCTTCAATGAATAGAAATTTCAAAAGAACAGCAATTATTTCAAATAGAAATATTTTGTACATTATTATAATCATATATATTGTGATGTCATTTATAATGTTATGCTTAGAATATAAAATATGTTTTGATGCGCAACGCAGCAAAGAAAGATTTCAGGCCAGGATTGCAGGAAGATATCCTTGCTACCCAATAATTTGCTACCCAAATCTGATCTAGAATTAAAATTCTTGCCATGTGAATTCACATACATCACAAAGAATTCCAAAATGGTCTGTTTAAGGACCATAACTCAGGACAGACATTGATGTCCTGTCTCTGTTTAAGAGCCTGGTCAGGTTAAATATCTTGACCTCATGGGATCACAGCACTGAATTCCCTTTCCCAGGACAGTCATGGTGACAGGCATTGTTGCTCCTCTTTTTTCCTCGTCTCTTCCTTTTGTCTGTTTTATTTCCCTGGCTGTCTCAATAGGGGGATGGGCTGGGGTTAATAATTTAAGTGCTGTGGTTAGTGTAGTGGCCGTGTCTTCCCCTCTTCTGCAAGTCCCCTCTGAATTAGAGGCACGCATTCATCACTATAAAGTGGATGTGTGCACTCTGCCGCTCTTCTGAGCTTTCATCTTTATTTTCCGCTCTTCCCCATTCCACTTCCCTGTTGTGTGGACACTGCCTCCCGCTTCAGTCTGGTGGGCGTGGTTCTCTTGCTAACGTGGGTATCTGTATCTGCTCAAGGTCAAGATTCTCAAAGCCTCACATTCTTACACTCACTGTATTCTGTGATCATTTATGCTGCCTGGAGTCAGGAAATGGAGCAAGACAATAACCCATTTACACCTACAGGAGGAACCCCACTCAGTGCTATAATACCTGTCACTAGCAGTCCAAGTCCCTTCACTCTCTAGCATTATCCATATATTATCAATGGTGTAGAAAACATCGGCAGGATATTAGCAACATTCCTATTTCCTTTTTAAAATAACTTTATAGAAAAAATAATAAGATTAATAAGAGTCTGGTTTTGTTATAGATACTTTTATAATACAGCAGTGTTATTTTAGTATCATTTATACATATACAGGACACAGACAACAGAGTTTTGGGGGCCTGAAAACACAAACGTTTGAAAACGGATTTCAAAGTGCAAGTTTTTTACCGTTGTCGTCTCTGTGTAAACTACAAAAATGCAGATCTGTGAAATTGGTGATGGCATGCACATGTATATTACATGTTCAGTCTATAAGCATGCTCATTTGCCATGACTGCTCTGTAAAAGATTGCGTATGTGCACAGACGCGTAGTCTTTCTTTATAAAGTGACATCGCCAACTACTGACTTGGCAGCGTAATACAGCGTTTCTAGTCGTTTTCGTCGATTTGTGTGAACCAGGAATATTTTGACAGCGTTGTCATCTGTACAAAGAAAAACCTTTTCCGATTTTTTTGTACATCATTATCCCCTCAAGCCCTGTTCACACCAAGAACAATAACTATAACATTAACTATATTTGCGTTCACACTGACAAACGATAAAGGTCTGTTTATTCTAAGCTCACGCACTGCGGTTTTAAAGTGTGTCACTGTTTTTGCTGTTCTTGTTGCATTTACACAGCTTTAACCAGCAGATGTCCTCAGCATGCTATGTTTGGAGTGAATAGCTAGTGTAATCGATGTAATCTAACAGTGAATTTAGCTGACAAAGTCAATATAGTACAATAAAAACAACACCTAGTCTATTTCCAACCTGGTCTCATGACGAAAACGTACCCGTGGGCACGTTTTTGCGAGTCGCGAAATACGTACCAGTGAGTACATATCGCTGCAGTTTCGATACGAAATGTCCACTGACTCCTCATCGTAAGTCCAACTCCGTATCGGCTGAGCTACCGAGCCAGCTTGGTTGCGGCCAAAAAAAGCGAAACGCATAGAGCCGTAAAGTCCAAAGTACATTTGTTTACAAATCGGGCACTCTGGTAAGAAGCGTTTTGAAGTCGTGACATGATATTGCGCGAGGAGACGTCAAAACGAGTCTTTATGAATCTATAATCCGACCCCGGCTGTCATCGAAACCGTGTGTGAAAACGAGCCAAAGCGCTCATTGCACTGGCCTCTAGCGTTCGTTTCTGTCGGAAACTGCAGCCAGACGTACACGCCGGTACGTAATTTTGTGTCTCGTGAAAACGTGCCCACGGGTAACTTACGTCTCTCCTATGAGACCAGGTTGTCTTTTTCACTGCAACTTCAAAAGAAGCAAAACAATGTTGTCGAAACTAGCGCTGGATACCTGAGGTAATTTTATGTTACACTGTTTGCTAGCCTGGCATAATGATCTCATCATTAATACTAATCACTATTAAATACATTTTTTCTGAGAGTATGACGGATTGTTTTCCATACATCCATTTTTTTTTTAAGTATCCTTGAAAAGGGGGTTTGACTTGTCAAACAGTGGTGGATTTTTCTGGACCTCTGCGATTAATTTGTTTGCAACGTCGCCTGGCATTTTAAATGCGCGAGCCCTTAAATTAGAAAGGATTCTGATTGGCCATCAGTGTTTTATCGTTCAGGAGCTGGAATAAAAAATCTTTCTGAAAGTGATCCCAATGATATCATCCCTATATATCGTTATAGTTATAGTTGTGGTGTGGACTCTGCTATTCTTTTATATTTAGAACGATTTTTAGAACTATATCTTTATCGTTATCTTTATAGTTATTGTTCTTGGTGTGAATGGGCCTTTAGTTTTCCCCTTTGCCTGTGTGCCTGCCTATGTTCCCTATTAGTTTCCATAGTTCCAAATTAATTATGCACCTGTTTCTGTTCAGTTCATTACCACTCCTTATGTTTATAATTCCTTAGTTTCCTCAGTTCTGTGTTCCCTGTTATATATACACCTAAGTGTTCCTTTTGAATTTATTAATTAAAGACTGTTTGATATATTCTCTGATTGTAGTGCGCTCAGTACTGTCAGTTTGTTACATTAATATTTTGAATTAGCTTTTGTGTTTTTATTTTCTGTTTTCATTTTAATCTTAGTTTTAGTAATTTTGTTGTTTGTTGCGTGTTTGTCATTTTTATAAGTTCTTGTTTTTTTAAATATTTCTCTTTAACTTTTTTTCAGTTTTAGTTTAACTAATTTCAGTACTTCAACTTAAACCTATTTATTTCCATTAGTTGCCAAGGCAACATTTCAAATTCTCATGTAGTGTTTTTTTTTTTTTTTAGTTTAAGTTCTTTTGTGGGTTTTTTTTTTCCATGTCAGCTTTATTTCAATTAACAAAAATTATTTTTTATTGTTTTCAGTTTTGTTAACAATAAAACGCTGTAACTGCCTCAGAATGTATACCTTTTTAATCAGCTGGGGTTTTGGTGAGTTTTAGTGGATGTATGAATCAGTTTTCAAGTTCACACAGATGTCCTAGCAGAGGAACCACAGGTTCAACAACCAAATAATTTTTGAAAAGCATATCTATTGTTTTATCATTTTAAACCTGAAAAAGGTTTGTGTATGTGTGTGTGTGTGTGTGTGTGTGTGCATGTGTAAAACAACTGTATGAAAGCTGGGCTTGTTATATTGTATTTGATAAAAATGCTACTGGATTTGGTATTGTGTATCTATTGCAATGACATCATGCTCTTTGAAGTGTGGTTTAAGTGTCCAAATATGTTTTGAGGGCACAGTATGTAAATTGACAGTGGCATCACAAGGACTTGTTAGTTTCCTGTCCTATTGAGCGAATGAGTCTTTTGTGAGTGTGTGTGTGTGAGATGAAGGATAAGGCCAAGTAACAGCGCAGGTGTTGGATAGAGTCTTTTTGTGTGGCAAAAGAATGAGAGAACTGTGTGTTTGTTACACACCTGAGTCTCTTCCCCCTCCCCCATCCTCCTCATTGCACCTGCTATACACACCTGTCCCCAATCTCCCTCTCTTCCCACATGGGAAACAATCAGAAGGATTATTTGAGATCTGAAACCTAGATATAGTGGCCGTAGGAGCTTCTATTCTCAAGCAGCAATGGAGCAGAAAAGACTCCAAAAGTGGAGATTCAGCATCACGTAACTCTCATGAAACTCCCATGAGTCCTCCACTCTATTGGTTTCTCTGCTGTTCTTTGTTTGTTTGGCAATTTCAGGACTGAAAGTGACTTGAAAAGTAATCAGAGATGTCTTACAGTAATTAGTCGTCTTTGTAGCTGTGGCGGGGGCTTTGAATAGTCATGGAGGTTTTGTGTGCGGGATGGTTGGCTCCTTTTGTAGCCCGCCTCGGTCTGCCCTGCACTTGCCACGGAGAGGGAGGGAAAAACGAGAGCGAGGGGCTGGAGGCAGCTGTCACTTAACATGTGAATGTTCGGGAGCAGCCTGGGGGTCTTTAGAAAGCTTTTTTATCCACCTCGTTTTCATTAGAAGCTGAGTTTGTGAGCCAAAAGAGGAGCTGGGGGAGGGGCTAGCACTGGGAGGGAAAGAGGGAGGTGAAGGGACTGCTCCTCTGTCTAAATGTCTGGCACAAGAGTTCACACAACAGGCTGGCGACTTACGGACCTGCCTTAACTCTACCAACATCACCAGATGGGGAATATGTCATATTCTGGACCTTGAAACACCACATTTAAGGAACTTTTTTAACAGCTGAATGCCCCATCGGTTGCCTCAGCTAGGAATTCCTCTATCGGAGTGTGCACAACAAAGGCAAGAGAGAGAGAGAATACCGCTGACGGGAGGGGGCAGCCGGAGGGAAAGGGGGACATTGTTTGCTTGTGGCTGTGGGTGACGGAAAAGCATGGGTCATCTTGCATAAAGTGTGTGCGTGTGTGTTTAAACCGGGATTTGTGAGTAAGTGAGGTCCTGTTTGAGCAAGTGAATGTGAAGGTTTCGCATGTTTATACGTCTGTCCCGCTGGAGAGGAAGGCCTCTCAAAGGATGCTGAGAGAAGACAGGTTTTTTGTTCTCCTGTTTGAATGATGACGGAGGAACTTGTGGAATTGTTCGGTTAGCCGTTTGTCCTGCTCTATGCGCAGGGGTAAGTATGCACCACCGAGACCCCAACCGCCACAACCGCCACCGCTTTCAGCTCATGGTGGGCTCATTCAAACTTTCTCACTGAAACCACCAGCTGCTTTGGATGCAGGGAAACAGTGATGCTATCTGAATCACTTGAATTTTACTGAAGGGGATTTTGGCACAAATGTGGTATGGATAGAAACAGCTTGTAAGGATTTGGGTGTAATTAGTTCATTTGCTGCTGTTTGTGACTGCCTCTACTGTACTGTAAGTATCTGTTTTTTTCAATTGGTAGATTAATGTGATATATTCATCTGCAATTACTAAAACCCTCTACTAAAATTATATATAAAATAGCAGTCAGATTTTAGATTAGGGTCCATTTCTCACTATTAACTAACTATTATCTACAACTTTTGCCTCAATAAACTCCTAATTACCGCTTATTAATAGTTAATAAGGAAGTTGTTAAGTTTAGGTACTGGGTAGGATTATAGGATGTAGAATATGGTTATGCAGAATAAACCATTAATATGTGAGTTATAAGTACTAATAAACAGCCAATATATCATAGTAATATGCATGCTAATAAGCAACTAGTTAATACTGAGAATTGGACCCTAAACTAAAGTGTTACTAAAATAAAATTTGTTATTGATCCCTTCAAATTTTGTTGTATTAAAGGTTTAGATTCTATACCAACTATAAAGTCAATTTGACTAAAAACAGCATATTAATTATGGAGTTTATACCTATTTCCAAGAATGCATTCACTTTGTATTTATTATGAATTATCATTAATCACTCTTATCTTTCTAATGGGTGACCAGACGGCTCTCCTTGTTAATTAGAGAGACCACTATCATGATTATTGCACAAACTCACCTAGACAGAGAGCGCTCATTTATGATTATTAGGAAATCCATAAAAACACATAAGTACATCCCAAGAGAGCCAGCACTCTCACTGCTCTGGATACGAGTTAATCCACCAGCCGAACATGGCATGACACCAGTATACACCGTCTGTCTGCCATATTGAGGTTGGATTAGGAAAGGGTATTGTCAGGGTGCTCTCTGAGAGCACCCACACCCATTGGTTTAATAGGTAAAGTGGAGCATTTCTGCCCCCTTTATTTATTTAACATCATTAATTACAATATGACAGAAGAATCTTTCATTTTGAGCTGAGACTTAATTAATCTTGCTTCATGGATTGTTGATACACAAAGCTGTCCATCACAGGGGTTAATCTAGCTCACTGGGAGGTCAGTCTGTGACTGGCCTCATAAATCAATATCAAGAGGCTACACAGGGTGGTCTTAAATCAAAGACTATGTCATAGTTAGGTTAAGTGGGAGGTTGGTTCAGATAAGCCTTGATAAACATGCAAAGGAGAATCAATCGGTATCATTTATCACAAGCTTTAGATTATTACTTTCATTCGTTCAGGCATTGACCTGGCACTGGTCACCAGACTGGTTTGTTTTGGAGGTTGTGGATGTTAGTCTGCTGCTATAATAAAGTTTAACCTTTATTATAGCAGTATTAAAGTTTAAACGTCCTTTTGAGCATGCAAGGAATTGAGATGTATAAGATGGCATCACCTTCATTAACTGGCATCATAACTTCATTGAAACAGCAATTATAGGTGTAAGACACCATGCTTGTAAATCTATATATTTAAATGGCTGTGGTGTCACTGCTCTTACATCAATGACTGTTTCTATTTTAACTCCTGTCTTTGTGTAAACCATCAAGACTGGGCATGAGATGGATGGAATGAGCTAATATAATTAAAGTTAATTTGAAGAAGACCATTTGTCAATGGTGATATTGTTCATATTGACTGCATATAGATGGCTTTATGTGATGAATGAAGAAAAATGGGTAACACTTTAGAATATTGTTCACAGGAACAAATGATTAATGCAGTATTAACATTCTCGTGACTACTATTAACTAATAAGAAACTCTGATTAACAAATTAGTAATAGCACTCAGTTGAATGTGTTAGTTCACTATTAGCTAAGCAGATCTATTTTTTCATACCTCCCAGAAGACTATTATATACAGGTTCATAATTAATGTGAATAATGCATAATATATAATTATCCTAAAGTGAAGATCATGGTAACCTATTAGTAATGACTCAAGTGTTACCAAATCCATCAAAAGGAATTGCTACCCAAAACCTTACAAAAACATTAAATGCTTGCAATGACTTCAGTCAATATTAGGGAGTTACCATGCTTTTCATATTCTGTTCCAAATAATTAGTAATTCCTTTAGAAGGATGTAGTAACATAAGGGTCAATTTTTTGAAATTGAGATTTATACATCATCTGAAAGCTGAATAAATAATCTTTCCATTGATGTATGGTTTGTTAGGACAATATTTGGCCTAGATACAACTATTTGAAAATCTAGAATCTGAAGGTGCAAATATCGAAATATTGAGAAAATTGCCTTTAAAGTTGTCCAAATGAAGTCCTTAGCAATGCATATCTGCTCACAAAAATAATTTTTTATATATATTTACAGTAGGAAATTTACAAAATATCTCCATGCAACATGATCTTTACTCAATATCCTAATGATTTTTGGCATAAAAGAAAAATCGATAATTTTGACCCATACAATGTATTGTTGGCTATTGCTACAAATATACCCGTGCGACTTGTGACTGGTTTTTTGGTCCAGGGTCACATATAGTAGTTCTTAATAGTCCTCTGGGAGGTATGAAAAATAGTAGTCAATGATTAGCTAACAGTGAACTACCTCATTCAACTAAGCGCTATTATTTACTAATTCATTAATCAGGGTTTCTTGTTAGTTAGTAGTAGTATCTTAATTGTTTAGTGCAATCAATTTTTACTCCCAATATTTTTATTGGTATTTAACAAGACAAAAAATAACTATACATTCATTTAATCAAAAAAATTACAGATAATCTCAAATGAAATCCCTTCTCCCAGCTCTCCCTCCCTCCATTCAACCTTCCAAATTAACATAAACCCAGTTACTCACAACCTACATTCAAAGTAGGGGAAGAAGTTAAAAAAAAAAAAAAGGCTCAATCAATTTTTATTCTTTGTCCAGAGCATCAGAATCATCATTACAGTATTTCCTGTCACGTGTTAGCAATGTCAATTCACACATTATACAAGTTAATCCACCCTGCTAGAATGTGGGCTGATACTAAGTCTTCTGCTCCAGTGATCTAGAAACACTGAGTCTGTCTGGTGTCTGGAGCCAGTTCCCTCAGCACCCGTCATTAGCATGCAGTGAACCACAATGACCTGGACTGACCCAGATCACCTGTGCCAATTAACATACACTCTTATCTGCCCTCAGTGGAGCTCTGTATTACCTACACAAACAAAACTGTCCAGCTTATTGTGCCTTGAATGTCCAGCTCAAAGGTCAAAATGTCATTGCATTCTTTAAAGCTTCACTATGTAACTTTTTTGTTTTTAATAGTAGCTTGAAAAAGTAGCTTGAAGCCTCAACAACTGAATCTCGAACCAAAAAGAATTTGTAAACAAAAGAGAAAGCGACAGTGCCGTAATAAATCACGAATCAACACAGTTTGCATACCATCACATTTGCTGTACATTGACTAGGTTCACAAAACAATGTTTGTGTTTGTAACAATGCCAATCTTTCAACCAGTTTTTACTTTTGTCTATTTGCCTACAAATAGCCTTGTCAAGTTAAAGGTTCCACCACTGACTGATATTAATAGCAATCATTATGTGTAAAGTCAGCAATGCCAAACTGTAGCGTTGTTAATTTAAACCAATTGATTTAAACAAATCAAAACAACAACGGCATTTAATAAGATACTTACTTACTACTGCTCATAAGATATTTTTTTAGATATCCGTCTTTCAATATTGGTATAGTTTTGATGTTGTTAGTGACATTTGCCCTGACAAGGCGATCATTTGTTATCATGGGTGCAGTGGTGCACCAAGCCATCAAATTAATCTGCACAGAATAGCAGAGCCGAAGCACAACTCATGCAATGACCAAAACCCTGTTCCTCCACAAGTAACTTGTAGTTAGAGGGCTAAAAGTTACATAGAATAGCTTCAAAAAAGTTTATGAATTTATGTATGTTTACTGAGAAAGAGACCATAGTAATCATATATAGTCTCCTAGAGTTTCAAAAGAGATCTCAGCTGTGCAGAGACACCAAAGTCAGAGATTTCAATATCTACTCAATCAAATAGTGTCGATAGTGTTCGATAGTGTCTCTACAGAAATGTCTGTGCAGAGTAGACTGGTTCTGAGTCTATGTGTTCATCCCTGTCCTGCTCTACAGGCATGTGGTCTGTGTTTCCAAGTAAACCATGAACACGTGCACTAAAAAAACACTGTTCATTCTTTTGTGGCAAAGAAATGAAGCAGCATTTCCATGCCTGTCATATTTGATCAGGAGCTAAATAGTTTCCCAGGGCCATCCCGGGGACAGTCTTGGCAGAGGACAGTGGCTGTGGCTGCCAGGAGGAACCGTGGGTATCCTGGAGGAGACTGCCCTCATAAACAGGCTTGTCACTTGCATTTGTATGGCTAGTACTAGCAATTTTGTGTTCATGTTGTAGTTCTCCAGCAGTAATCTGGCCCCTCTTGGTCAGGACAGAGCCTCAGTCAAGTGTTACCCCTTTCTGGTGTATAAATAATGATGGTGGTGTTTGTTGGCGTGAAAGTGGTAAAAGACTCTCCTTTGTCTGATGGCAAGGAATCTAATTAAGATTTAAACTTAGTGGTCTTCGTCAGAGCTGGATGAATCTCTCTTGAAAACTGCAGTAGGAAACTGGAAACTAATACCATTTCTTTGAAGGGGCAGACGTGTTTTTACTGTTTAAGAAGAGTATCTTCTCACTTTGACCTTCCTTTTGTTGTAGGTAGTTTAGGCAACGGCTGTATGTATGGCAAAGGGTCCCGATTAACCTGTGGGTTGAAGAATCATGGGTAACCTCATTAGCAGACCTAGCTGTTTGGGACAAAAGTCCAAACAAGTTAAGTCAGATGAGAATGTCTTGAAAGAGTGCTACCAGCAACGGAGAGAATGGCCGCTCCCGGAGCCTCCTAAAGAAGAGAAAACAAATAAGGATGTAGAAGATGTTCTTCAGCAAACTCCAACACCGGACAAGCAGAGGAGTTCCCCAGCCCCTACCGTCACCACTACCAGCACTCTGGACAATGCTTGGCGAAGTACTCCGTCCCCAGTAAAAACACCACGCAATGGGTCTTTGCCAAGAAGATCTAATATTCCAGAGTACAGAAGATCCCCCCTTAGTCAGTATGGATCCGTGGACAGAAGAGCCAGCCTGCAGAGAAGGGATTCTGGAAGTCCGTGGTCCTGGAAGCCTCTGAACACTCGAGAGGTTACTGAAGTCACAGAGGTGACAGAGACTATTGTGACAGAGATTGTGGAGGTGACAGAGTATCCTCCTGGGGGGAAAGGAGGTGACCCTATTGTCACCAGAACTGTTAGAGTCCTTACTGGAGCTGCTGAGGAACTTGCAGAGGTTATTCAATTTATAATAATGATAAAAAAAAAAAAAAAAAAAAAAAAAAAAATCAAACTAAGGTTCTTCATCAAGTTTTCTTTTATTTTTTTATCTTCATTTACCATTTTCATTTAACTGATTTTGAAGTCACTGTGTTCACCAGTTGTTAATTTTCCAATTAAATAAATTGTTGTGATTCACAGCTGCAGAGTGATGGTCAGTCAAGTTCAGACCAGGAATCGAGTGTAACTCAATGGAAGGTACAGTTCAATTATCTTTTCTTAAACTGTATGTACTTTATGAATTTTGTTGAATATTTAGCATATTGCTTGGTATTTTGTTAAGGATGGCAGAAGTGCTTTGGCTCTGAAAGATGAGTTCAGGGATCCGTTGACATTCCAGCAAAATCTGGAAACACTGATGACTTGGGTCTGTGAGATTGAGGAGCTGACAGCCAATCAAAAACCACCATCCTCAGAGTTCAAGGTAGTGAAAGCTCAACTGCAAGAACAGAAGGTATGTTCAGAAATCAGTTACTGCTATATAAACAAACAAGCAAACAATACATACATTAATATACACTGCCCGGCCAAAAAAAAAAAAAAAAAATCGCTGTTTGGATTTTAATAGGCAAATACTTAAGAGTCTGTGACTGGATCATTATTGCTATGATTATTATGTTTCTAGCATGTTATATGTTTGGGAACAGTTCTTTTAACCATAATTGATGGTGTGTGTAGTTTTTCATTTCTTAAACCATGTAGGAAGACGTATCATGGCCATATTCCAGGATCACAAAGCCAAGATTCATGAGGCTCAAACTGTGAAAGAATGGTTGGGAGGGAGCATGAAGAATCATTTTCACACATGAATTGGGATTCTTTGGGATGTGCTGGATGAGACTTTACAGAGTGCTTGCCTCTTGCAATGTCAGTACAAGATCTTGACCAAAAATTGATGCACCTATTGATGGAAATAAATGTTGTGATGTTATTTCCATCAAGAGGTGCATCAATTTTTGGTCAAGATCTTGTATTGACAATGCAAGAGTCAAGCACTCTGTAAAGTCTACTCCAGCACATCCCAAAGAATCCAAAAATTGATTTTTATTTATTTATTTGTCTGGGCAGTGTATATGAATAGTAAAAATAGACTAACCTATTTTAAAAGTCTTGTAATTCCTTATCCTTAAACGTTTCATGGGTTGAGAAGCCTGCTGCGTAAGTTCATGCTTATAATGAGCCTCTGAATGCCTTTGTGTATATTATAGGAAGGGAGGGGATAAACAAGTCATTCACCTCATAATTTGACATAGCCATCATTGTTAGCTTAGTGAGTGAGGTGAAACATGCCTGAAAGTCCACAATGCTCCTCTGATACATGATACAAGCATTTGGCTTAAGTACCACAAAGAGAGAACAAGGTGCATTATAAAGCTTGTAGATTTTCAGAAGTAGCAATACCCCTGTAAACACAATGTGTGTTTGCTTCCTCATACAAAGCATATTCAAAGAAAAAATAGTGGTTTTGGGATGGAATGTTCTATAACATTCTGTAGATCATCAACACATTTATGTAAGCCACTTAAAAAGTATATGTCTAAAGTATAATATGTCCAGAATTTGCCAAAGGGCATGTACAATGTCCAGTGCTAAGGTAATCTGGGACCAGGATTGAGAACCACTTGCTTGCAAGCCCTTGGCTTTGAAGGAAACAAATCATTTTTCAAAACATTTCTTGTCCTGCAGCTCTTACAGCGCCTCCTAGAAGACAGAAGACCCAGTATAGAGACTGTGATACAGGAAGGTCCACACCTGGCAGAAGAGCTTCAGGGAAATGACAATGAAAAGACCAAAGTGCAGCTCTCACAGCTCAAACTCAAGTGGGAGGCTCTACTCCAGGGTGCCAACAGCAGGTTAGTCTGGTCCACAATGCAGCCTACTTTAGTCCAGAACTACCCACTTAGATGGGATGGGATCGACATATAAAACAACCAACCATAACATTTTTCTTCATTATGCTTTGGGTGGGTAAATCTGACAGCAGAGAGAATACACAGGTATGCTCAAGAATTTGGGTAATATTGCTTGAGACTCTGATTACATCAGAATCATCAATTTACCATCATATAGATACTGACATTTTAACCTTTATACTGTACTGTATATATTCTCATTGCAAATTAACACTCACAAAATGAGGAACACGTTTAGAGAGGAGGCCTAAATAGAGCCGACTTACCTCTGTCCCACAACAGTTTTCCAGCAGCATCCCTCCACCACCCCAATTCCTCACTCTCGTTTGTTCCTATCCCATCCAGAGATATGGGGGGAGTACTCTGGGTTCAGGCCAAATTCCGAGCTCGGAGCCCTCCCCTCGGACAGCGCACCAAATATGCATACTCTTTACTCTATCTCATTATATGTAAGTGTGAACTCATGAAATAATACTGCCACATATAGAAAGCAGTGAAGGAATGCAAGTTGTTTTGACAGACACCGGATTCTGGAGGTCATTCTGCCAAGGGCTCAGCTTTTCCAAGAGAGGACAGACAGACTTCAGCAATGGCTCACATCAGTAGATCAGGACTTAGCTGAGCTGCGCTCTGCCGAGAGAGGGATGCTCCATCTGCAAGAAGCCACAGGACAGGCCAAGGTTAGCAGACATTGCAAAATTTGCATATTACACAATGTCAGTGTAGAAAGAAATAACATTTCTCTATCACCTTTTAGGCAGTCATGGAAGAGATCAAATCTAAGAGTGTTGACCTGGGAAAACTTCAACAATGTGCTCATGAGCTCATGGAAGAGATTTCAGGTGGTGTTTCCTCCATTTCTCCTTTTATTTTATTGAGTAAAATTCATACAATACCCACAAGAACATTTTTCAAACATGTTTTGGTCTTTCACATGCTTTTCTAAAGAGGAGGAAACCCAGCTGGTGCAGGAGCGAGTAGACAGTCTGCGTATCAGGTATTCAGTGATGAGTTTGGGTAGTGCTGATGTCCTGCAGAGGCTGGAACAGGCTCTAGAGGCGTCTAGTCGATGTACCTCCAGTCAGGAAGACCTCCACCTGTGGCTGGGTCGTATTGAGAGAGAGCTGCTGGTTCCTGCTGCCCAGAGTCAGACTGGGGACACAGTCTTGTGTTCTGCTGAGAGGCAGAAGGTAAGAGACACATGGATAATTGCTTCGTCCTTTATTTGGCCATGTCATAATCTAATCACATACACAAGACATCGTTCTGGACCATAGTGGCCAGTGTAGTGCAGCATTTGGTGTTGTGGTTTAAAGCTAAGGGCAGACAACCAGAATGTTCATCTAAATTCAGGTTGCTTGAAGTGTACTGTAAGTCACTTTGGATAAAAGCAGCTGCTAAATGAACCTGTTTTTCTTTAATCAGTTGGAACAGGCTGTTGAGAAAGAGTTGGCTTGGTTTAGAGACACCTCACTGGCACTGGAGGAGCTCAGAGCCATTAATCTAGACCCAGACATCATTTCATCCCAGCTCAATGAACAGAAAGTGAGTTTTTGCACATTTACAAAGATTTTCTCTGTATATATTCTAGAAATGTTGTAAAATTCCTCCAAATGATTTCAATGATGTATGTTGTTCTGCAGATCCTTGCTGTAGAGATTCTGCAGCATAAGTTTAACATTGAGAAAATGGTGAAGATTTTGGAACTCCTGCAGACATACACTGAGGATGGGGAGACATTGGGACTCCAGGTAAGATACTGTTCATTCTTATTCACTTTTTAAATATTTCAACACAAGGACAAAGAAAATACTACTCTGTGATAACATCTATCTATTTTGTCTCCAAAGTCATCCCTAGGTACCTTACAGGAGCAGTGTCAGGTCACTACTGCCACTAATTCCCATGTTGTGCTTCAGCTGGAGCATGCCCAGTCGCTCTTGTGTCAGTTCTCAGAGAGCTATGCTGAAGTGTTACCATGGTTACAGGAAACCAAAGACCTTATTGGCCAGTTTACCCTGAACACCATCAGCTACGAGGCTTTCCGAGAACAACAGGACCTCTTACAGGTACTAAACAACCTGCATCTTCAGAGCAAGGCATTAACAATAGATGCCTATGTTTGTGCTCAGTTTGTTATAGTACAAGTTTAGGCTTAAACACATTGGAATGCTCACACTGTTCATTTGAAAATTATTTAACTTTGTAATGTTAGTTAGTAGTTTCAGATCAACATTTTGTCATGGTGCTCCATTACTTCTCAACAGGGCATCAGGGAGTCCATAGCAGAGCATAAGCCTCTGATAGCACGGCTGATCATGCTGGCCCAGCGTCTATCAGATTTGAATACAGCTCAGGGACAGGAGTTCTGCCAGAAAGCCAGAGACGCTGAAGAGCAGCATCTCTCCATCAGAGACAGGGTTCGAGAAGCTGCTGGAGTTCTGGAGGAGTCTCTACCCCGATATACACAGGTGACATACTTGTACATGTAGACTTTTATGTTAGCTACGTTCATGCAGTTTGGCAGACACTTTTATCCAGAGTGACTGATTTCAGTCAAAGTATACATTTTATCAGTTCTTGCTTTCCCTGGGAGTCAAACCTATGAGCTTGACCTTGACATTGCTAGTACTGTGCCCTACTGTCTGAGCTGTCAGCCACCATAAGCTAATATAATCCACCATAAGCTAATATAACCTGTTTTCCAGAAGCCATATGTTGCTAAAGAGGTACAGAAAGACATCATTGCCACATTTTAACCGTATAAATGTCAGCTCACTCCTTACACTCTATATGCCCTTGTCAGCTGAATGAGAAGATGACTCTGATTGGAGAAAGACTTGAGCGTCTGTGTAGTCACCTGCAGGCCTCAATGGCCCTTCAAGGCCTCACTCCACGAATTCAGGAGCAACTACAGGACAACAAGCACACACTGTCTGAGCTCTCCAAATTGGATCTGGACCTCAGCAGTGTGAGGACACAGGCTCAGGAGCTCCTGACCAACACAGGGGCTGTTGGGGACAGTTCCATTTGCATAGGTACCTCATCTCATGTTACATACAGCATTAAATGATACACATTATGAAGCATCTCATAAGCACTATTGTTTCAAAAGCATGGTCTGCCTATGATAATCTTGGTAAATCCCCTTCCAATTTCAGCTATTCAAGAGCGGGTTTGCAGTCTAACAAGCCACTGGGAGGAGGCTCAAAGAAAAGCTCAGGAGAAAGAGAAGTGGCTTCTCAATCTTCTTGATCTGGCAGTCAGGTTCTGGAATGATGTGAGTGAAATGACAGCTGGACTGAATGATGCCCAACAAGCTGTTCTGGACCTCAATTCCAGTCGAACAGATTCAGAAACCATCCGACAGAGCCTGGAGACCATGCAGGTAGGGTACAAAAATAATACTGTAGTCAATGTTTCCCTACATAGCTCCAGGCTGGTCCAGGTTGGACTTTGCTGGTTTGGTGCTGGTCCAGATGGTGAACCAGAAAAGCTGAAAAAGCTGGTGAAGCTGGTTGACCAGTGTAATCCTTCTAGTTTTGTTATAGCAGCATTTAGTCAAGTAGGAGCATTTACTGCTCCTACTTGACCCACTCTGAGCGGGATTCAAACTGGCATTGGAAGGCATGCACACTAACAAGGACACTAAAGCCTGCAGTCTTTAGCGTCAATCGCTAGAGGCCAGGGGAGTGAGGTTTACACACACAGCTATTACTGGCCCATGTTACACTCACTCTCTTAAACCTCACTCCCATCCGGGTCACGGCACCAAATGTAACCGGCCCTACTCGACCCACTGAAGACCGCAGCCTCTGCCGTCAGTCGCTAGCGCAACTCTTGAGGCCAGGAGGGGGAGGTTTACACGCACAGCTGTTACTAACCCACATTACGTTAGCAGTACATCGCATGTGTGGGACTAGTTTCCAAAAGGGTCTTTGAGGATGTTCCCTTATTGTCTCCTGAAATTCTTTAAAGAGTTTTGAAGAAACTCTTTGCCTCATACCATCCAAATTTTCTTATCCTGCCTTCTCAGACTCTCAGGGAAGACATTGATTCTCTGCAAGGTGACCTGGACACACTAGGAATTCTGGGAATGGAACTCATGTCAGCTTGTGGTGAGACAGACAAACCAGAGGTCACCAAATGTTTGGATGAGGTTTGTATTTGAAACTGAAATGATACTAAACCCCATAGAATTGTTGTACATCATACAGTTAATTATTCAAATTTCACTACCCAGCAGTCTTTCTCCGCAGCTTTATGGCACATGGAACAATCTCAGTAAGATCTGGACAAATTGCAACAGTAAGTTAGAAGAATGTTTACGAATGGCGCTCCATTATCAGGACAGCATGCAGGTGAGTTAGCCACAATAAACAAGTCTCGATTCTTTTCAAGAAAATCATAATGAATGCTGTACTTAGAAAACATATAAATAATCTCAAATGATGGTCTGTCCATCTTGTCTTCTCCGGTGGTGGTAGGTCTCTGTCTACAGTTGTAGTATTTCAGTATTCATGACTCCATGTGGTTGTAGTGACAAGTCTTGACGAGTCTTTGACAGACTGGCCAATTTTCTGCCAGTTGGCAGGACTTTTGGATGCCCTTCTGAGAGAGACCAAAGCTAGCAATAGAGAATTTGGATTAAAGTCAGTTTATTTCAGTGTATATTCTTGTTGGTTGTGCTGTCTTTGTGAGACATTAGCTATGTTTCCATCCACCTATTTTATGCACATTTTTATGGACATTTTAAAAGTAACTGGGACTTTTTATCTCACAATTCTTTTTTTCTCGCAATTGCGAGTTTATATCTCATAATTCTGACTTTTTTCTCAGAATTGCAAGATATAAATTCACAATTGCGAGTTATAAAGTCTGAATTGTGAGATATAAACTCGCAATTCTGAGATAAGTCCCCCTCAGAATTGGACTTTATAGCTAATAACTAAGCAATTGCGAGTTTTAATCTGACAATAGTGGGAAAAGAAGTCAGAATTGCGAGATATAAAATCGTAATTGTGAGAAAAAAGTCAAAATTGCAAGAAAAAGAGTCAATTGTGAGATAAAAAGTTGCAATTATCTTTTACATTTTTTTATTCTGTGGCTGAAACAAGCTTCCATACATTTTGGCATATTGCATAAAAAACTACTGGATGGAAACGCCAAGATGCACATAAATTCTAAAAATGCATGTAGAAAACTTTTGAGTTGGATAAATATTTAAAAAAAGAAGAAGAAAACATACGCATAAACTATGATGGAAAAACATTTATCATCTTTTCCTTGTGATATTTAGTGCTAGTTTATCAGGAAGAGACAATTTTTTTCTCTTCGACTCACTGGATGGAAACACTGCTTTATTTGCAATTGTTTTATGCGATATTCCCATTTTTGAGCATAAGTTAAATTCGCAACTTTGGATGGAAACATAGCTGAAAGAAACTTAAAAATATTCATATTTTAGAGTGGGTAAAGAGAACATTACAAAAGGGTTTTTTAAAAGCAGGTTTAAAAATAATACTTTCTTTTGAAGGGACTGTTTGAGTGGCTAAAGTCTGTGGAGTTAAAATCCACTGAGGAGTTCTCCGTGGGATCTGACCTGGGATCAGTTAAAGAGCAGCTATGTGACCTGAAGGTGAGACTAAACAAACAGTTACCTTTAGAAGCTGAAAATGTGTCACAAATGAATGATCAATTATGTTAGAGCTTTTGTGATGATGTCATCACCTCTCCTGTCAGGAATTTAAGCGGGAGCTCTATCAGAAGAAGATTGAGATAGAGAGTCTGAACCATCGCTTTGTGTGTCGTCTTTCCCCGGGTACTGAGAGGCCTGGGTCCATCTCTCCACTGTGTGACTTCCGTCAGCGGTGGGACAACCTGGAGTCTGTGACTGTCAGCAGACAGGTAAGATCTTAGCGAACTGAGTAATATTATTATTTCATCATATCGATACTTCAACGGCACAATGTGTTTCTGAGCAGCACCAGTTGGAGTGTGCACTGCTGGGCTTGGGTCAGTTCCAGAACACTCTTGATGAGTTGCACGCCTGGCTCTCCCACACGGCTGACCTGCTGCAGGCCTCTCAGCCAATCAGCATTGACCTGCAGACCTGTGAGATAGAGCTAGCCAAACACAAGGTACAACTACAAACTTTAAGGCCCGGTTTCACAGACAGGGCTTAGCCTAAGCCAGGATTAGGCCTTAGTTCAGCTTTTATACATGTACACTAGAAAAAAAATTACTGGTTTGCATCTTGTGACAAAACAATGGCACTGACATATTTTAAGATCTGTCAGTGCAAGTTGCTTTCAGTTAAAACAGCTCAAACATGCATTTTAGTCTGGGACTAGCTTAAGCCTTGTCTGCGAAACTGGGGGTGAGTGTCTGTGGCTTATTTTGATTGTTGACGACGTTGAGTCCACTCTTTTGCAGGGATTCATGCTATAATTTCAGAATGATATAAGAATGTACTGCTTACTTTATGCTGCATAGTATCTAACACATGGCTGCTACTTTTAAAAAATACTATGTGAAACAGTATATCGTAAAGCATAGAGTAAAAATTGTAGAATGAAAATTTTATTTGTATTCATTGGGCAGCCAAAAGAGTGATTTGTTAAAGAATCTAGCTATCTAACAAATCTATTTAATTAAACTATTGCGTCTGGGATCAGGTCTTGACTTCTTCAGTTCAAAATAAGGCAAAACATTCATTTTTTTATTCAATTTAGTTGAGTAAAAAGTAGTATGCTTTGGAATGTAGTGAAGTAAATGTTTCCCAGAATAAATGATCTGTTTTGATAATAATTCTGATAAGAAATACTTCAGTTTCATACTTGAAAAAAGTACATTAAAAAGTAGAAATATTAATTACTGTCCACTGTAATAAGTCATTACTATACTGGCTACTTTGAAAAAAATATGCAGTTCTAGGTTCTAAACATACTCGGTATCAATCGTTGATTGACTGGTTGTTGTGTGCATCTAGGTTCTGCGGAATGATGTGATGTCCCATGTGCACACGGTAGACTCTCTGAACCAGGCCGGCAGAAACCTGATGGAGTCTGGGGCGGGAGACAGTTCACATGTCCTGCAGACTCGTCTGGAACAGCTGAATGAACGCTGGGAATTTGTGCGATGCGAGACAGAGCGCAGACAGCTAGAGCTGGAAAATAACCTCAGTCAGGTGACCACAAACACCAGCAAATAAACCTGATTACACATTATTTAAAACAATGTCTTTAGTTTAGTCAGTCTCAATCCCATTGTGCTCATATGTTTACATTCCACTTTTCTCAATTTTAATAACCCTTAAAGGGATAGTTCCAAACCTGTATGAATTTCTTTATTCTGCTGAACAAAGGAAGAAATTTGGAAAAATGTCAGTAAACAAACAGATCTCGCCCCCCATTGACTGCCATAGTAGGAAAAATGAATACGATGGTAATCAATGGGGGGCGAGATCTGTTTGGTTACTGACATTCTTCTAAATATCTTCACGATTAATCGCATATAATCACGATTAATCGCATCTAACATAAAAGTTTGTTTACATAATATACTGTATGTGTGTATATATTTTATATATTTATATACAGTCAAACTAAAATTTATTCAGACACCTTGAACATTTCATTCATTAGTTTATTCACTATAGTTTTAAAAAATGGTAATAAAATAGAACAAGAAGAGATAAATTGTGTCAGAAAAAAATAATCTTAATTATGTCAGATAACACTTAAGCAAATCATGGTGAGGTCAAAGTGTCTGAATAATTTTTGGTTCCAAATTTTTATCAGTTTTACTGGTAGTCCACTGTATGAAGAATTTTTGAGTATAATATGTCACAGTTGACTTTATTTTGCTATCCTCACTTACATAAATGAACTATAGTGTCCTGCACCAACTAGTAAAAATATATCAAAAATATAAAAAATGTCTGAATAATTTTGGGTTTGACTGTATTATATGTGTGTGTATGTATATGTAATGTAAACAAACTTTTATTTTAGATGCGGTTATTCTCGTTATATCAAGTTGACAGTATATATATATATATATATATATATATATATATATATATATATATATATACAGTACAGTCCAAAAGTTTGGAACAACTAAAAGAAGTTTCGTCTGCTCACCAAGGCTACATTTATTTAATTAAAAATACAGTAAAAAACAGTAATATTGTGAAATATTATTACAATTTAAAATAACTGTGTACTATTTAAATATATTTGACAAAGTAATTTATTCCTGTGATGCAAAGCTGAATTTTCAGCATCGTTACTCCAGTCTTCAGTGTCACATGATCCTTCAGAAATCATTCTAATATGCTGATTTGCTGCTCAATAAACATTTATGATTATTTTCAATGTTGAAAACAGTTGTGTACTTTTTTTTTCAGGATTCCTTGATGAATAGAAAGTTCAAAAGAACAGCATTTATCTGAAATACAAAGCTTCTGTAGCATTATACACTACCGTTCAAAAGTTTGGGGTCAGTAAGAATTTTTATTTTTATTTTTTTGAAAAGAAATTAAAGAAATGAATACTTTTATTCAGCAAGGATGCATTAAATCAATCAAAACTGGCAGTAAAGACATTTATAATGTTACAAAAGATTAGATTTCAGATAAACACTGTTCTTTAGAACTTTCTATTCATCAAATAATCCTGAAAAAAATATTGGACACAAATATTTTGTACAATTGTACACATTAAATGTTTCTTGAGCAGCAGATCAGCATATTAGAATGATTTCTGAAGGATCATGTGACACTGAAGACTGGAGTAATGATGCTGAAAATTCAGCTTTGCATCACAGGAATAAATTACTTTGTGAAATATATTCAAATAGAAAACAGTTATTTTAAATTGTAATAATATTTCACAATATTACTATTTTTACTGTATTTTTAATTAAATAAATGTAGCCTTGGTGAGCAGACGAAACTTCTTTTAAAAACATTAAAAATCTTAGTGGTTCCAAACTTTTGGACTGTACTGTATATATATATATATATATATATATATATACCCACTAGTAAAAAAATATATTAAAAATTACTGAATAATTTTTGGTTTGACTGTATATATATATACAGTCAAACCAAAAATTATTCAGTAATTTTTAATATATTTTTTTACTAGTTGGTACAGGACACTAGTTCATTTATGTAAGTGAGGATAGCAAAATAAAGTAAACATATTATAAAAATTCTTCATACAGTGGACTACCAGTAAAATTGATAAAAATTTGGAACCAAAAATTATTCAGACACTTTGACCTGACCACGATTTGCTTAGGTTTTTAACTCTGAGATCTTGTCGTATTTTATTACCATTTTTTTAAAACTATAGTGAATAAACTGTATTAATGAATGAATGTTCAAGGTGTCTGAATACATTTTGGTTTGACTGTATATATATGTATATACACACATACATATACACACACACACTCAAGGTAGAAGTTCAAGCTCATGCTGAACTTTTAGATAATTCATTGCTGATTTGCAGTGTATTTTAAACCCAACAATTATAACTGGATTTCAGGTTCAAGACGTCACCATGGAGATCCAAGATCTCCTGCAGTGGCTGGAACACACAGACCTAAGGCTGTCGTCCAGTAAGACAGTGTGGGGTATGCCAGACTCTGCCAGCGAGAGACTAAACACTCATTTGGTAATAATGACTTTAATTGTGCTTGCTGAATTTTTGGAGTCTTAACCCTGTAAACTGTGTTTATAAAACATGACTCTATAATGAAGCATGACTGTTTCTGTCTTGTGCTACAGGAGTTGTGTAATGAGATGGATTCTAAAATGCACGCCTACACAAATGTTCGCAACGCCATCCACAGGATGCTGGAGGGCAGTGAGGTGGCTCGGGGCTCCAGCACAGAGCATAGCTTATGTATACTGGAGCAGAAATGGAGCTCTGTCTATGCTAAAATGCAAGAAAGAAAGGTGATGAGATTCTGCATAATTATAGCCACCTATATCTACAGACTTTACAACATAGTAAATATACACTGCCCGGCCAAAAAAAAAAAAGTCACTGATTGGATTTCAATAGGAAAATGCTTAAGAATCTATGACTGGATCATTAATACAGTGATTATTATGTTTCTAGCATGTTTGGGAACAGTTCGTTTAACCCTAATTGATGGAGTGTGTAGCTTTTCATTTCTTAAACAACCATTTAGGAAGACACATTATGGCCATATTCCAGGATGACAATGTCAAGATTCATCAGGCTCAAACTGTGAAAGAATGGATGGGAGGGAGCATGAAGAATCATTTTCACACATGAATTGGCACCTCTGAGTCCAGACCTTAAATTCATTGAAAGTCTTTGGGATGTGCTGGAGTAGACTTAACAGAGTGCTCGACTCTTGTGTTGTCAATACAAGATCTTGACCAAAAATGGGTGCACCTCTTGATGGAAAACAATGTGATGTTTTTTCCATCAAGAGGTGCATTTTTGGTCAATATGTTGTATTGACAATGCAAGAGTCGAGCACTTTGTAAAAAATGTTTTTAATGATTTTTGTTGTTTTAGGCAAAGTTAACAGAGGGACTTGGTCTTGCAAAGGAGTTTAACAGTAACGTCCAAGACCTGCTGACCAAAATGGCCAAGTGTGAGGAGACCATAAACACTCTACCTGCTCCCAGCTTCATCCTGGACACCATCTGCTCACAGCTTCAGGAGCACAGGGTATGTGCATCTGCACTGGATTTGCGTATGCATGTGGTGGTGTACGTGTTTGTGTGATTTAGTCATCTTGTTTGTAGATGCTGGTAGGTGAGGTGCAGTCTTATGGAGAGAGGAAGACGAGCGTGGAGAACGCTGCCACACATCTGTCTGAGCTCAGCAGGAAGGAAGACTGCGACGTAGTGCAGAACCTGATTATGACCGTTCAGGACCGATTCAAAAAACTCCTCCAACACACCACAGAGAGGGGGAAAACGCTCGAGGACGTCAAAAGACATGCTAAACAGGTATTCACTTCTCATTTGGACTTTGACACACAGAAGGAGTTGCTTCAAAGTATCCAGGAAATCATCTGGCAAGTACTAAACTTTTGTGCTTTTCACTTCCACAGTTCAATGAATCATGGCACTTACTGGTGGACTGGATGACGGAGGTTGAACAGACACTGGATACACACAAAGAGATCGCTGTGTCACAGGAAGAGATCAAACAACAGCTTACTGAACAAAAGGTACTTTACATCTCGGGACTCAACAAGGAGGGTCTGAGACCAATGTGAGAGCTTTTGGGCCAGTGCTGCACTCCCACTAAAAATTTCCATTCATTGATCTTGGATTTTTTTTAATTATTATTATTATTATTTTTTCATGCAAAGTTTGGTTTTACTTTGATATATTTGTTATATTTTATTTGAAAAAAATGTCTTGGTAGTTTTGGAAGCATCAGTAAGAATGTTGCAAAAACATTTTGTAGTGTATTGCAATTGCAAAAGTGTTTATCAATTTATGGAGCTATATTATAGATGCATAATTTCCAGCTTGTTGCAACATTTCTTTTTATAAAGCAAAAATATTTAATCAACAAAAATTTGAAAAGAAATAAATATTTAATTAAAAATGAAATGAATATTTCTAGCAAATACAAAAAAAAATGCATTGTTAAAAATTGATGATTCTTTTGTGGTGGGGCCAGTGAAAATATTGATGATGGCAAGCAAAAATTGGGGTTATGTCTCATTTTTATATAGTCCACTTTAGACATTCAACTAACTATAAGTAACTTTGCAAATTACATGTCAACTAACTTTCATTAGGGTATAAGTATACTGTTAGGTTAGGGTTAGGATTAGGGTTAGAAGTATAAGTTGACATAATTGCAAAGTTACTTATAGACAGTAGAACGTCTGTTGGGGAGCATCAAAATAAAGCGTTAGCAGATGAAGCACACAGTCTACCAAGACTGATAGTTGACATGTAGTGGCAACGTTACTTATAGTCAGTGTTGGGGAAAGTTACTTTTTTAAAAGTAATGCGTTACTTGTTTGAAAAAGTAACTCAGATATTTTGTTATAAATTTAAAAGTAATGCGTTACCTTACTCGTTATTTAAAAAAAGTAATCTGATTACATAACTCATGTTACTTGTAATGTGTTACCCTCAACACTGCTTATAGATAGTAGAATGTCTAAAGTGGATTATCGAAATAAAGCGTTACCAAAATGGAATTCTAAATGACTTTTACATTATTTTACATTTGGTGCCCCATAAACGTTGATGTAAAAACAAAACTGGACAGTGAAAGTAAATAATCTACAGTAGGGGTTGCACAGACTAGTTGACTTTAATGCTTTGCCATGACGCTTTATGCTTGATGTAGAGTAGTCGCTGATCATGGCCTATAGAGGGCGCAACAGGATTAGAAATCTTTGAAGTCCACTTTTACACTCCGTTTCCAACAGTTAAAATGACAAAAAAATGCATAATCTTAGAGTGCTCCACAAGATATGTTTGATTATATCTGGATGCTCAGTATTAATCTGGAGAATGCACATTTTAAACAGCTTATTGTACATTAATCGTAAGTTAATCACTGTTCTAAACTAATGCACTACTGCATTGTAACACGCTGGAGGTTGAACGACTTCAGATTTTTTAAAGTCGACATAAAGTCGAGTCAACGTTGACTAGTTGATGATGATGTCATTAATAAACAAATAAGGGGCTTTTCACAGAGAACGCATTTTTCCATTCCAATGCGCTACTTTTCCATTGTTTTTCTATGTAAATACGTGCTATATGACTGCTGCGCTTGCGTCTTTGCATCCAATCTTTTGCAGTATCTCTCGCGCATGACACGGTGTTCTAAAAACGCGGCACTCAAGTTCAAATCAGTTCAAGACCTCAAGCTGAGACTGGAACCAAGTTGCTTTGTGCACAGCTATGGCAAATGACACAGCGCTGCCCACAAGCCTATTGCTCCTATATATGTTTATTTTTATCAGTTCTTGTCTTTGGGTCGTTATATTTCTCATATACATCTGCTCGTTCTAAATCAGATACAAATAAAGTAGCACAGTAAAGATTACATTTATATGAATGCATTATTGAAAGAGCAACTGCGTGTGAATCCTACCTGTCCGGACAGAACATAGTGTGGCCCGGATCCGGCCCACATCTGGTACATGTGGATTACACGCAGACTAGTGTTGTCAAAAGTACCGGTAGTTCGGTACCAAGTCGGTACTGAAATTTTGAAAATGTGACGATACCAGCGTTTCTGTAGTACCGGTAGTACCGAGAATCCAGGTATATTCGGTACCCACTGATAGGGCTGTGCAAGTATTTACTTGAATATGACACGAGTGAAGCACAAAGCTTTGTTTACAGAAGAAATAATAGGTTAGCAATTAAATGTGACATCGCAGCCATGGAAACATTTTGGTTAATGCCGAATGAGAGAGGTGCGTGAGTCCATACATTTAAGCTTCGTATTCTGTTTTCCGAATCGCGATCTGGTCACCTGATTAGCAGAGAATTTAACAATATTCCATTAGTTATTCCACTGAACATGGAATCTGATCCTTTTCCCAGATCTTCACTCACGCAGGGGATTATAACGTTTCTTTCGTTCGCATTTAGGCCTATTATAGGCTATTAGCATTATTTACTGTGGTAAAGTAGAAGAAACACTGTAGGACAGAAACCTTTTTGCTTGCACGTCAGTTTCTATTTAACAGAGTTGTTATTAGACTTTATAAGGCGCGTCAATTTTTTTTGTATAGCGCGTTTCACACACCAGTGATTTTTACTTTCGTTTTCTCTGGCAGCGCTAAATCAAACATAGCCTGAATGTCTTGCCCCTGCAGAGGATAAAACACGCTCTTCAGACCTTTTACAACAAGTGTCAGTTGTTTGTAACATCAGGAGATAACGAAGATATTATTAAAGAGAAATGGTCTCTTTCCTGCTCGTGTCCCACATCCCTCTCAAAGCGCAAAGCGGCTATATCAAAGTAATAACGGGACTTTGGCTATATATGACGCGTCTTTGTGTGGAAATAAAAAACGAATGCTTTTTGAAATAATATTTAACTTTCTTATTATTTAGGTTACCATTATTTACCGATATTTATTTCATAGTTTTACAGGCTGTAGTGTGTTGTTTCTCTGACGGAATAGCTAAAATAAACACGCACGTCTGTTACCCCTGTTGAAAAAACGAGCATATCTGGTAAAGTAGGTTTTGAAGCTGGTATGCTGGTTTGAGCTGGTTTATGCTGGTCCAGGACCAGCTTAGGACTAGTATGGACCAGCAGGACCAGTTTAGGACCAGCATTTGACCAGCATACAGCTTCAAAACCTACCTTACCAGCATATGCTGTTTTTTTCAACAGTACACAATGGATGTTTGAGCATTTAATTATTATTATTTTTTTTTTATATATTTCAAAATTTATTTCATTGAGGTAGCCTATATATACACACACAAACACACACACTCTAAATCATATTTAATGTTTTTAAAATAGGCTATATAAAATAGTCAAATAATTCCAATAGATTTTACTGTGGTACCGAAATTGGTACCGAGAACCGTAAAATTTTCATGGTATCGGTACCGACTACTGGAATTTTGGTACCGTGACAACAGTAACGCAGACCAGCTGTTGGCTGGATCTGGGCCGACACTATGTTGCTGTCTGGGTGCATCGTCTCTACTGATAGTGAAGCTGTGGGTTTTAGTTACTAAGAAACATATGCTTCAACTTTTCAAGTTCTAAGCTATTTTATTGATAAATCACAGAACAGTGTTGAAAATACATTTGACAACTTATGTAGGAGCAATAGGCTTGTGGACTGTGCTGTGTCATATGTGGCAACCCGCATTTGAGTCTCAGCTTGAGGTTCAGGCTTATTTGTTCATTAATGAAGTCAATCAACCCTTAATCTACAGTATAATATGTATAAACCACACTGGAAATTTCACCCCAAAAGAAGTCAATTCTTGGATCATTTATAAAGTGCATTTGCATATTTTCAGGAGTTCCAGAAGCTTCTCCGCTCGAAGCGGCCCATGTATGAGGCTTGTCTGAAGAGTGGCCGCTCACTCCAGGAGAAAGCGCAGAGCCCTGAAGACACACAGCACCTGGAGAACATGGTATCCGAGCTGAGAGATTCATGGGATACCATCAGCGGGAAATCCAGTGAGAGGTGAGTCTGATGTGAGCTGCAGTGATCTGTAGTGATTTGAGGATATTTTTTAGCTCTAAATTGTGCTCTTTCCAAGGCAACACAAGCTGGAAGAGGCTCTGCTGTTTTCAGGGAGATTCACTGACGCTCTCCAGGCTCTTAATGATTGGCTGTACAGGGCAGAGCCACAGCTGGCTGAAGATGTGCCTGTCTGTGGTGAAAAAGACCTGGTCAACTATCTGATTGACAAGCACAAGGTACATGTCAGCATGTTGCTTCATAAAACTCTTAGAAGAAAAGGTTCTATATAGAACCTTAGAGGGTTCTGTCAGGCACTTCATAATTAGAACCTTTTAGGGGTTCCCATTAAAGTCCCTTTAAGACAAGTCATTTAATTTGGCGGCCATCTTTGAAACGCCTCTCGGGCATGCAAGTGCAGCTCCTATCTCTTTGAATGGGGAAACATCAAATTCTCCAAAACTGTTCGCCAAAGTTTACAATTAAATTTTATATTTGAAATCACCAATGAAATCTGACAACAACTTTCTCATAAATTTTGTTTCTATGCTCGAATCATGATGAAAATATGCATTTTTCAGGCTGGATCAAGCTAATACGCATGCACACAGTCCTAAGCGTGCATCTCAGATCACTGTAGCTGCAGTGATGCGATGACTTTACTAATCTGTGATTGGCTCTTTTATTTAGAAGGCGGGACTTAGGGTGCGTTCACACTTGTAATGTTTGGTTCGATTAAAACGAACCCTGGTGCGATTGCTCGGTTAGTGCGGTTCATTTGAACATATGTGAACGCTGCCATCCGAACCCTGGTGCGCACCAAACAAGTGGACCGAGACCACTGAAAAGATGGGTCTCGGTCCGCTTCCAAACGAACTCTGGTGCGGTTCGAATGATATATGAACGCAACACGGACCAAAGACATGTAAACGAACCAAAAACAGGAAGACGAGACCCTAAAATGGATAGAATCCTCACGCATGTCGGTTTTTCTCGTCATAGACGCGAGTTTGCCCATCACAGGCATCAGACGCGCGTCTCCACGCAGCAGATCGTTTGTGTGTGACGGATGGATTCCCGCCGGTGTTTTGACTACTTTACACATTTTATAAGCTCTTCACGAGTTTCCAGCTGGCCAAAATACCATCACATGCAGGCTACGCACCGCTACGCAAACACAACGAGCGCATTCACCTCAGAAAACGGCACTGTTTTGGATGTTCGGTAAGTTCCGTCTCAAAATAGGCAATACGTCATAAAATCCGACCAATCACGTTGTGAATGTATCCCTATGCCTGAAGGTTCGGTATCTTTTGGTTCGGTGATAAAATTGCCAATCTGACTGAACGCTAATCGTACCAGGACTAAATGTTTTTTTTTTTTCTTCTTTGGTCCGGACCAAATGAACCAAACGAACCGAACTACAAGTGTGAACGCACCCTTATACTGCCATATTGAGTATTGCACTTTCTCCCATTCGTAGTGATACTAGTTGATGCAAAAACTTGTGAAAATGAGATCCAGGCAGTTTTTAAAGTTGCGGAAAAATTATTTATTCATTACAATTAAATTTAGCCTCACACGCAAACTTTAATCGATAATGAAAATACTTAATAAAACCAAAAGGTAAAATAACCATCATAAAGTATGTCAATAGTTGATAATAAAATTTAGAGTATTGTAAAATCCAGAGTATTGTATCTAATAGATGAAAATCAAAAAGAATTAAAACATTTGCAGATGAGAGAGAGAAACAGAAGCCAAGGAGAGCAAAGGAGGGAAGAAAAGCTGAATTATCAACAACTCAGTCCATATTATACCATAAGCATACAGGGAAATTCCCAACCCACACAAACTGATGTTTTGTTCTAAATTGATGTTTTTGTTCTAAAAGAAAAGGTTAATTTCACCCACTACGTCATCCACTGGTCCAGTGTCAAAAATAGTTGTTTTATCCCCTATAGGGAATTTTGCAAATCTTACATAATTAAATGTCAGCAGACATATTTTGATCAGATTCAGATTCAAATTCAAATGGTTAATTCTGCAGGCGTCCAATGTCTAACCACAAACGTGTCAGCGTGACCTGGCTGTCACATTGGAACACTTGAAGAACAACTGAACATAACAAGCATACTCTTAAATATAAAATAACCATAAGGGTACAATAACAAGTAAATCCTTGAAAATATGATAAGAATTAACATATATTTACTCCATATTATGCTCTTTTGTTGTTTTGATCTCTATTGTGTTATTTCACCTGTTGAACTGTATGACTTTGATGTTCCAAGTGAACTTAAGTTTCTGGGTAAAAGAGGGTTTGTTATTTTTGTGGTTGAGTTGGGTTTCTGCCAAAATTTTACCAAAGCGTAAATGTTCTAGAATGGATCACATGATGTACTTTTTCTGCAATAATATTTTGTATCTTTGTATTCAAATTAAAGGGAATTTTTTGTCAAATGTTAACTTGTTATTGTAATATTCCGAAGAAGGTGTTACCACACCCATTTAGATACTATTTTGGGGTGTTTATGCTCTGTTTGATAATGTCAATTGTCACGAGATCACAAAATTACCCAATGACTGTCAGAATAGCAGGAAACCATCAAATGTCATGAATTTCTTTAAAAACTCAGAGCCATGGAAAGGTTCATTTTGACCTTTCTTATCTATCCAAAACAAGACCTCCGAATGTGATGTAAGTTTTTCCAATCTTTGGGGTATAAAACTTGGCTCATCCTCTCAATTGGTACCTTTTTCCTGCTATCTTGATTGCATCTTGCTGTCTCGTTGGCGCCATTTCTAATGATTTTCTTGCAAATTACTATACTCAGATTTCAGAATGTTCTTATCGTAAATGTTCGATTTCAGATTTTAACTTTTATCTTTTGGTTTTATTAAACATTTTCATTATTGATTGGAATTTGCGTGTGAGGTTAATTTTAATTGGAAATGAATAAATAATTTTTCTTCAACGTCATTACGGCCTGGACCTCATTTTCTTAAGATTCTTGCATCGGTTCCACCACTAGTGAACCATCTTTAGGTATAAAAAGTCTACGGTTTCCATCATGGGATCGTTTAATGCATTTAGTTTTAATTTTTTTTTTTTTAATTTTATGAATTAAACAGCTTGTAAACATACTTTATCACTAGAAAAATCTAAATAACCCATTAAACATAAAAGTATTATGCAATCATTTAAGACATTTGTCCTTATATAGAAGCTTTTTAGCATGAAGAATTCTTTAAAAGTCAAGAACCCTATGGTTCTATATAGAACCCCATTGAACCCTTGCTTCTAAGCGTGCACACTTTAGGTCTAAGCTGCTAGGTGACCACCACACCTCCTCTGTGACTGTAGGTGTTCCAGCGTGAGCTCGGGAAGCGAGCTAGCTGTATCAGGACACTGAAGCGTTCAGTCAGAGATCTAACGCGGAGCAGCACGGCTGATGCCCACTGGTTGCAGGAGCAAATGGAGGAGCTGGAGGGCCGCTGGGAGGCTGTGTGCAAACTCTCTGTGTCCAGACAGGCTCGACTAGAGGCGGCACTTCAGCAGGTACCGTCACGATCCACTGTGTTGTATGATAATCATGGAACCTTCAATCACAAAAGTTATATTTACACTATGCATTTGGCTGAGACTTCTTCTGAAAGCACTTACATAACTTTCAAGGTACTATAGTGTTATCATTAACTAAAAATACAAAAAAATAAATAAAATAAACTTATTTTGTTTCAGTTAGATCTTTTGATTAGTTGAATGCATCCTTGCTGAATAAAAGCAATAATTTCTTTAAAAAACACAACTTTTCAACAGTAGTGTACAATCAGGCATATTGGATATTCCCAACATTTTGCACACTTCGTACCTCTGTTGTTGTCAGGCGGAAGAATTTGATGGGATGGTTCATTCGTTCCTGGATCATCTTTCGGATGTTGAGAGGGTTCTGAAGTACGGAGTGCTGCCTGAGGAGGAGGAGGCTCTTCTGGCATTTCGTACATGTCATCAGGTATGGTGGACATGGAGCCACTTATTACTCCAGAAAGTTATACTGAGTTTCTATTTACATTATTATCTGTCAGTCTTTGCTCTGCATATAAATAGCATCTAAGTATTTACACTTAGTACAAATAGCTGTTGCCAGTGTTATGTGAGTTGCATGTTTGTGTCTGTGATCTGCAGGAGTCAATGAGTTCCTTGAACGATCAGCAGATGGCGCTAGAGAACATTCGTAAACTGGGTGAAGAGATTCTGTCCTCCTGTCACCCTGACTCTGTCATCACCATCAAATCATGGATCAGTATCACAAAGACTCGCTATGAAGAGGTGAGTTAGAGAATGAGATCTAGATATTAACAGTTGCAGTATGCTGACAATTAGAGTGCAATAGTCGGGTTCTGGAAGTAAAAATCAAATTCTATAGAGAAATTGACTTTTACCAATAACATAAAGTATTAACTGTCAAGACATACCTACCATGAGCTCTGAGGTTGCTGCTAAGTGATGAAATATGGTTCTGTAAAAGTGATTTCAAATTAGGTTTTGAAATATAACAATTACTGAACTCCTGCTAAAGAATTATACTAATTATAACCCTGAGCTCAACCAATCAGAGTCTTTGTGGCCGTGTAAGTGGAATGATGTATTGCGAATTATATAATCAAGTCAGTTTCCTACTTACTGGTGGTACTATAAAACTACAGTATAGATGATAATTATAAGATTATAAGAAATACACACTACCAGTCAAAAGTTTGAAAACATTACTATTTTTTATGTTTTTGAATGAAGTATCTTATGCTCATTAAGGCTGCATTTATTTCATAATAAATACAGAAAAATTTTATAAACTTTAAAATATTATTACAATTTAAAATTTATTTCTGTGATGCAAAGCTGAATTTTCAGTATCATTACTCCAGTCTTCAGTGTCACATGATCCTTCAGAAATCATTCTAATATGCTGATTTGATACTCAGTTATTATCAATGTTGGAAACAGTTGTGTTGCTTAATATTTTTTTGGAACCTGTGATACTTTTTTCAGGATTCATTGATGAATAAAAGGTTTAAAAGAACAGCATTTATTCAAAATATACATCTTTTCTAACCATATAAATCTTTATCACTTTTTATCAATTTAACACATCTGTGCTGAATAAAAGTATTAATTTCTTTAAAAAAAAAAAAAAAAGAAAGAAAGAAAATTACTGACCCCAAACTTTTGAACGTTTCAAAAGATTTCTATTTTAAATAAATGCTGATATTTTTTAACTTTTTATTCATCAAAGAATCCTGAAAAAGTATCACAGGTTATAAAATAATATAAAGCAGCACAACTGTTTCCAACATTGATAATAAATCATCATATTAGAATGATTTCTGAAGGATCATGTGACACTGAAGACTGGAGTAATGATACTGAAAATTCAGCTTTGCATCACAGAAAAAAATTATATTTTAAAATATATTAAAATAGAAAACTATAATTTTATGTATATTTTTTGTATATTTCACAATATTTTTGTTTTTTTCTGTATTTATTATGAAACAAATGCAGCCTTAATGAGCATAAGAGACTTCGTTTCCATTCTTCAACTTTCGTGTATGTATTTTAAGTATATTGCAAAATGTACACACACACACACACACACACACACACACACACACACACACACACACACACACACAACTATATATTTAGCCTGTAATTCCTTCATATTAACTTGATATATTGTACATTGGACTTTTCTTAAGAGTGCAGGCTTAGAAGTTTTAATGCCTTTGGGCAGCCACTGTTGTGTTGTATATTTCTGACTGTGTCTCTGTGTAGAAGTACAAGTGTCTGATATGTACATGTGTGTTTTAATGCATCAGGTCCAGATGTGGGCGAAGCAGCAGGCAGAGAGGATCCAGACCACACTGTCTGCTCTAGAGGCGGAGAGAGAGGAGGTACAGCGATTACTGGACTGGATCTCCTCTGCTGAAGAGTCTCTCAATCTAAAGGAACAGGAGCCATTGCCTGAAGACTTAGAGCTGACTGCAGAGCTCATCACTCAGCATGCGGTACTGATAGCCAATAATAAACTATTCATATTAAACTTAAAGGGAGTTCACCCAAAGATGACAATTCTGTCCACATTTACTCACCCTCAAGTGGGTTCAAACATGTATAACTTCTTTCATCTGCTGAGAAAGAACTTTCTTTAATGTTCCACTGAAAAAATAAGGTCAGTTTTGGAAGAACATGAAGGTAAATAAATGATGACGGAATTTGGAGTGAACTAACCCTTTAAGAAAAGCAGATACATACTGTACAGAGGGGATATTTGTTTTTATGTTTGACTGAACCATCAAAATGTGAGGAAAATATTTTATATTTTTTAAAGGTGCCCTAGAATCAAAAATTGAATCTACCTCGGCATAGTTGAATAACAAGAGTTCAGTACATGGAAATGACATACAATGAGTCTCAAACACCGTTGTTTCCTCCTTCTTGCGTAAATCTCATTTGTTTAAAAGACCTCCAAAAAAACAGGCGAATCGCAACATAACACTGACTGTTACGTAACAGTTGGGATCATTAATATGTACGCCCCCAATATTTGCATATCCCAGCTCATGTTCAAGGCATTACACAAGGGCAGCCAGTATTAACGTCTGGATCTGTGCACAGCTGAATCATCAGACTAGGTAAGCAAACAAGAACAATAGCGAAAAATGCTGTGATAGAGTCGAGAGCTCGGGAGGGGGCGGAGAGCGCACGATTTAAAGGGGCTGCAGCCTGAAATCGGCTCGTTTCTAATTATGCCCCAAAATAGGCAGTTAAAAAAATTAACTAAAAAAATCTATGGGGTATTTTGAGCTGAAACTACACAGACACATTCAGGGGACACCTTAGACTTATATTACATCTTGTAAAAACTGGTTCTAAGGCACCTTTAAATATGAGAGAAGAACAAAACACTAAACTTGTATTTATCTGACAAAATTATTTGGCAAAAAAGGCGAAATACAGTTACAAGTTGTATTTTACTGTGCAAAAAACAAACAGAGAAAAACAAAAAGCTCACAAAAAAGCACACATTGACTACAACTGTAACAGCTGGTGGATGTATTAAAGCACACAATGATGACATAACAAAACAAAACAAACAGACTTCCTTAGAACACTTAGGGAATATAACCAAACAACCACCAGTAATTCAAATACAACACCGAACCATGAACTGACAGAACTCAGGGTTTAAATACAGAGGGAATGAATGAGCTAATGAACAGAAACAGAAACAGGTGCGTGATTAATCAAAAAGAACAGAAACAAAGGAATTACAACTCAGGCAAAAAGGGAAAGCCAAACTAAAACACATAGAAACTGAACATAAGCCTGACAACAACATAATCAGCTATTAAAGGTGCCCTAGAACTTTTTTTAAAAGATGTAACATAAGTCTAAGGTGTCCCCTGAATGTGTCTGTGAAGTTTCAGCTCAAAATACCCCATAGATTTTTTTTTATTAATTTTTTTAACTGCCTATTTTGGGGCATAATTAGAAACGAGCCGATTTCAGGTTGCAGTCCCTTTAAATCGTGCGCTCTCCGCCCCCTCCCGAGCTCTCGACTCTATCACAGCATAAACAAAGTTTACACAGCTAATATAACCCTCAAAATGGATCTTTACAAAGTGTTCGTCATGCATACTGAATGCATGCGTCGATTTATGTGAGTATTGTATTTATTTGGGTGTATACATTTGATATTGAATGAGTTTGAGGCTATGCTCTGTGACTAACGGCTAACACTACACTGTTGGAGAGATTTATAAAGAATGAAGATGTGTTTATGAATTATACAGACTGCAAGTGTTTAAAAATGAAAATAGCGATGGCTCTTGTCTCCGTGAATACAGTAAGAAACGATGGTAACTTTAACCACATTTAACAGTACATTAGCAACATGCTAACGAAACATTTAGAAAGACAATTCACAAATATCACTAAAAATATCATGTTATCATGGATCATGTCAGTTATTATTGCTCCATCTGCCATTTTTCGCTGTTTTCCTTGCTTGCTTACCTAGTCTGATTATTCAGCAGTGCACAGATCCAGACGTCCTGCCCTTGTCTAATGCCTCAATCATGGGCTGGCATATGCAAATATTGGGGCGTACACCCCGACTGTTACGTAACAGTCGGTGTTATGTTGAGATTCGCCTGTTTTCCGGAGGTCTTTTAAACAAATGAGATTTATATAAGAAGGAGGAAACAATGGAGTTTGAAACTCACTGTATGTCTTTTCCATGTACTGAACTCTTGTTATTTAACTATGCCAATATAAATTCAATTTTTCATTCTAGGGCACCTTTAATATTTTGTTGGTATTTTTGTTGGTAATTTCTTTGTACGAGAAAACATTTCACATTTTCATTGCATTATCACAAATAAAACAATCGATTCCAAGCACAACTACACGATATGCTTACAAAATCTTGGTAACACTTTACAATAAAGTTCTATTAGTTAACATTAGTTTACTATCTTAGTTAACAATAAATAATATGTCTAAAGCATTTATTATTCTTAGTTGATGTTAAATTCAACATTTACTAATACATAATTAAAATCAAAAGTTGTATCTGATAACATTATTTAATTGACCTGAGCTAACATGAACTAACAATGAAAAGTTATTTTTCCTAGACCAGACATCACTTTTGGCCACTTCTGTATGTCTTTACTACAGTCATTACTGACTTTTTTTTTATATATATATAAAGTTTCATACCTGTGCATATACTTTAGAAACCTTTATAAAATTAGGCAAAATCAAAGTCAGTCTTCATCCTGAAGGTCCTCTTTCCATATTTCACCTTCTTTGAGCTCAACATGAGCATACTGTCAATGATTAGATTTATGGTTGTTTTTATAATAAACTGTGCTTATCTTTCTTTGAATTAATTATTTATTATTATATGATGCTAACTTTTGATCTAAACTTTTATTTTTTAAAATCCTTTATCCTTTTTGTCCTGTTTAAAAAAAAAAATCAGTTACATGGATCCACATCTCAGTCAAAAAATTACTTACTTTCAGTCTTAAAAACGTGTTATAGTTAAATAAAAATAAAACAAAAAAACCCACATTTTTTTAACCTAAAAATACAATAATATAATATAATAATAATAATAATAATAACAAACTTATTTCATTTATTATATTAACTTGATGTACTAAAATAAAAATAAAACTTAATAAAAACAATATAGACATATTTAATAAAAACCAATACAAATGACAAAAACACACAACAATTATACTAAAACTGTAAGGGAAAAATAAAAATATAAAAAGGAAAAATAAAAATTTATTCAAACTATTAATAAAAACTACAATAATATCTAAATGATACTAAAATAAAACTGACCTACATGAAGCAACAATTAAAAAAGTTCTAAAATCTAAAAAGTTAAAATCAAAACAAGACCATGATGACAAATAAGGTTTAAATTCAGGAAATGCTACTTTTGCAGGATTTTATGGATGAGATGAAAGGGAAGGTACCAGAGGTTGAAAATGCCACGAAATCCTGTAAACACAAGCTGGTTCCCAAGCAGCAGGTTTCCCCCAGTCGCAAGGCACCAACAAGTGAGTAAAGAATCAGTGTGATTAATTACTAATTATTGTGTGCATGTATTCAACTGTAATCTCTGCGGATTGCATTGCATGCATAGAGAGGAGAGGCACGGCAAAGCCTCCGCCGTCAGTGCCTCTTCCGCTGGAGAAACTGGACCCTCAAACCCCCATGATGTGTCAGCTGGTGAGTCACTGGCAGAAGCTCTGGATCCTGGCACACGGCAGACAGAGCAGACTAGAGGAACATCTACAGAGGCTAAAAGAGGTGATCATGACTGTGCTGAAGCTTTGATAAAAGAATAGGTTTCTGTTTGAATCTTTACAGTTGTCTAAGAACCTTCTCTTTGGCACATGCAGTTGGAGGAGTTTGCTAATTTTGACTTCAACATCTGGCGGAAAAGATACATGCAATGGATAAGTCACCTCAAATCCCGGATTTTGGATGTTTTTCGTAGTATTGATCGAGATCAGGATGGCCGAATCACTCACAAGGAGTTCATTGACAATGTTCTGGCTTCTAGTAAGTGCAGTTTTAACACTCTTGGTTACTTTTTTGCATCAAGGTGTTTGATATGTATGTAACTGTTCACAATATTTGCCTTTGCATATGGACAGAATTTCCCACAAACTCCCTCGAAATGACTGCTGTTGCTAACATATTTGATGTAAATGGTGATGGATTCATTGACTACTATGAATTTGTGAGTGCCCTCCACCCAAGCCGAGACCCTTACAGAAAAACAATAGATGTAGACCAAATCAATGAGGAGGTATGTGTAGTTCTGTTTAATCTTTCATAAACACTGCAAAATGTGCAATTTTCTTACATAGAATTTTTGTTTTTAATATCTAAAATTTCGTAAATCAAGATAATACTTGAGAAGGAAAATTAGTCTTGTTTTCTGAAAAAATTATCGAAATGAAGTGAGTTTATGCTTAAACCTGCTTGACACGCGAGAACAAACCTCTTGCTGGAGCTCAAACGTGCTGCGTAACGCGAGAATGAACCTTAATGGTTCTTGAGGAAGCTCGACCAAGCTGCGTAACACATGAGAATGAACCTCATTGGTTCTCTCATGTCAAGCAAACATGCTTGAGTTTACGTTTACCACAATTGATGTGTGAGTTTATGAATGTTTATATGTGAATAAAAGCCTAAAGTCAATCTGTTCATCATATAAAGCAATCAAGTCTCTTCAGAAAAGTTGGACTAAACCGCTCAATTCATATGGATTAGTTTTATGATCTCTTTATGAATCTTTTGAAGCATCAAAGTGATAGTTGCATAGCTGTCAATGGAACGACAGAAATCAGATTTCATTTAAATAACATCACCTGTGTTTCGAAAATGAACAAAAGTCTTACAGGTTTGGAACAACATGAGGGTGAGTAAATAATGACAGAATTTTGATTTTTGATTATTTTTTCTTACCCCACAGACAGTCATTTTTTCTTGTTTTAAAGGGGTGGTTCATTGCGATTTCACTTTTTTAACTTTAGTTAGTGTGTTATGTTGTTGCTTGAGCATAAACAAAATCACAAAAAAAAAGTTACGATGCTCAAAGTTCAAAGCAAAGAGAGATATTATCTTTTAAAGAATTCTCTGTTTAAGGACTACAACAAACAGCTGGTAGGGACTACAACAAGCTTTTTCCTGGGTTGGTGACATCACTAACCCTAACATTTACATAAACCCCGCCCCCGAGAACACACAACAAAGGGGTGATGTCATGTTATTGCATTACAGTATGTAACACAAATGCAAAAGCATGTCAAAAAAGCAAGATGACAAAATGACAAATTATAACCGTAATTAAACTAAACTATACCTGTTCTATCTTCATGCAGCATATATTCTCTGGCTCTGTAGGATCTTACAACAGTTCCCACACAAGCGATTTATAGATTATCATGACAGAATGTGCTAATCAATGAGTTTAAGATTAAGTTAACTCCACATCAGCTACATAAATTCATAAACTAACCGTTCAGAAATGTCCTGTTGCATTTTACATGTTGTCACCTCTTCTTGAGTCTCTCCATCTTTGTCTGACTCCGGTTTGAACATAAAAAGCTGTACAGTTTCTGACATTTTCAGTGAGGCAACATTAATCGGAGCTGCTAAATGCTAACATGAGCTCCTGAAACTCCGCCCCCTTTTGAGAGCATCAGCTCATTTGCATTTAAAGTCCGCGTGAACCGGAAGTTGCAAACAACTTTTCTCCAGTGTTGTGATGTATTTCCAAGTGAAACGGAATATTGAATAGAGGGCAGAGTTTCACTTTAGCGCTCCTCCTCTCCATCTCTCGCTCATAGCAGACTAACAGTTGGAGGGGAGTGGTTTACGCGATTTCAACCCAAGCCGTCAAAAGGACAACGTTGCAGAGGGGAGGAGCATTTTCAGATTTTGATTCAATATTACGAAGCCAAACAATTTTTTTGTGTGGATTGACTTGCACGGATGAAATGTTCACCACAAAACTAGCAATTTCAGCTAACAAAATAAATAAGGTTTTGATTTCATGTGTACTTTAAAGGGACACACAAAAACAAAGCGTTTTTGCTTACCCTCAAAAAGTGACAAATTTAACATGCTATAAAAAATTATCTGTAGAGTATTTTGAGCTGAAACTTCACATACACACTCTGGGGACACCAGAGACTTATTTTACATCTTGTAAAAATGGCATTATACCACCGATTTAAGTGGAAACTCAGTGTAAATTTTACATTTTAAACAAGACTTTATATATTAGTAATTTTGCTTCTCAAGTAAATGTATCTTGATTTAAGACCAACGAGTATGAAAATATTTTTTTGCAGTGCATTTTATCATCTACATCGAGTATTTCTGTAAGATGACTAACAAAAACACAATTTTTCAGGTGAGTCGTCAGGTCTCTCAGTGCAACTGTCCAAAGAGATTTCAAGTCGAGCAAATTAGCGCAAACCGCTATAGGGTGAGTGGAATCTATTCTAGATACAAATATGGCTGTTTATGCTTGGTAACACCTGGGTTGTGCTTAAGTCCACTTTTTTATGCCCATCCCTTGCCAACTTCCCTCTGTCTCGTTCACTCGGATGTATGGCATTGGTCACGTTATGTGATTGCCCACTATTAGCAGAAGCCTTGCAATTGGTTTAAATGGATAAGCCCTTGATCACTTGTGGGTAAATTAAGTGCAAGCACTGCAAGGTGCATTTATGACATCTCATCATGTTGCATTGTGGTCTATGGGTCTGCCTGAAGAGTACATATGAGTAGACTCGCTCCCTCCCATCAAAATCGAGAGGTAGATGGTCCGTCCAAATAAACTTCCCTCGTCCACTTGACGAAGTTGAACGCACTTCAAAATGGCGGCAGGGATTCCCCCGAGGGGAAGTGCTTAGGGAAGTAATCAGGTGACGCAGATCGCCAATTACACCTGATGGTAACATGTCTCAAATGTGTCTTCTGTGGACACTTTAGATTTTTTGAGAGACGGATCTCTGATTTCATGACTACATACATCACTTACTACATCAAAACCTTATGATCACTCTTTCCACCTGTATTTAGTGCCCAGAACACATACTAGGTGTAAATGGGGCAGCACAACTACACATTCACAGCTACATGCTTGACATGTGATTTTCATTCAAATCTGTTATTTTCATTAGTTTGGAGACTCTCAACAGTTGCGGATGGTTCGTATTCTCCGAAGCACTCTGATGGTTCGAGTTGGTGGTGGATGGACGGCATTAGATGAGTTTCTGGTGAAGAATGACCCATGTAGAGGTGAATAACTTGCACTTATTCAAAATCTGCATATCACAACCAATATATGGACAAGACAATATTCTTAACGGCATTGACTGATATCATCTCCCGTTTTTGTTTGGTTTGGCTAATTACAAAACTGTGTACCTCTAATCCATGAATGTTGTGTGAAGATCATCCAATGAGATCCAAGAGCATGAAAAGTCTTGCTATTTTCTTAGATTTCAAATGATGTAATAATATAATGTAATATAATTTATTATGTAATTATAATTGTAATGTAATATAATGTAATTGCTATTATTATCATATTCATTGTGGACTGTATTATTGCTTTTGTAAAGGCAGACTATTTTTTTCACATTGTTTACTTCTTTTTATAATATTACTAAAGAAAAACAAGGAGAAGTTGCTACTATGAAATGACCTAAAGCACATATAGTACCATTTAAAAGTTTGGGGTTGGTAAGATGTTTTTAAATGTTTTTGAAAAAAGTCTCTTCTGCTCACCAAGGATGCAATTATATGATCAAAATTACAGTAAAAACAGTAATATTGTGAAATAATATTATAATTTAAAATAACTAGTTTTCTATGTGAATATATTTTAAAATGTAATTTATTCCTGTAATGGTAAAGCTGAATTTTTTCAGGCTTCAGTGTCACATGATCCTTCAGAAATCATTCTAATATGCTGATTTGCTGCTCAACAAACAAACAACTTACTGTTATCAACGCTGAATACGGTTGTTCTGCTTCATAGAAACTGTTATACACTTTTTATTTCAGGATACTTTGATGAATAGAAAGTTCACTAAACAGCAATTATTTGAAATAGATCTTTTTTTTGTAATTATGTAAAAGTCTTTACTGACTATACTGATACATTCAGTGCATCCTTGGCACTGCCTATTGAAGAACCCATATCAACCACCACAAATGAGTAATTCATAAACATAGAGCCAAATCAGTGAATTAAATCAGCATCACAACCAGCTTCTGAATGAAACACTGACACGCATCATTTCTCTGGTTCTTCACACACAGTAAAGGGACGCACAAACCTGAAGATCAAGGAGAAGTATCTCTCTCCAGACGCGTTTGAGCCGTCGGGTCGCAGAGGGAGCGCTAAAGGCCTGACTGTCAGCAGATCCAACTCCAGCCTGAGTTTATACAGCAGCGCTTCAGCTCCCAGCAGCCCACTGACACGCAAGGTACACCAGCTAACCGCTAACTGACTGCACTCTTTGCAACCATAATAAAACGGCTCCAAATGTCATTGGTCAGATTGATTTTTCTAAAGTCACTCTGTTTTTGTCCTGACATAGGCATTGCTACGCAGAAGTTTCTCTGGTGAGAGGTGCATTCGACCCAGGAGCTCTATTGCTGCACTGGGGAGCGATCATTTCTGTGCCGACATCGACTCACCTTCACATTCAGGTTAATGAATTTAAACTCACCATAACCTAGTCAGCTCTGCCGCATTGTGTATTTGCCATACAGTGTGCATTTGTTTTCCAGTATAAATATCTAAATGCAAAATATTAAAGGATTAGTTCACTTTTAAATTTTTTAAACTTTTCCTGATAATTTACTCACCCCCATGTCATCCAAGTTGTCCATGTCTTTCTTTCTTCAGTCGAAAAGAAATTAAGGTTTTTGATTAAAACATTCCAGGATTTTTCTCCATATAGTGGACTTCAATGGGCACCAAACAGTTGAAGCTCAAAATTAGTTTCACTGCAGCTTCAAATTGTTCTACACGATCCCAGACGAGAAATAAGGGTCTTATCTAGAGAAACAATCACTCATTTTCTAAGTTTTGAACTCATTTTTATATGCAATATGCTAGTGCAATAGTATATAACAATTAGTTCAGACTTTGACCTGTGGAGGGCAGTAATATACTTAGCAGTGTCTACACTGCTGGAATTCTAATAGAGAAGAAGAAGAGAGCTAGTTCAAGATGAGCATTTCTGGTTAAAATGTATAATTAAATTTTTTTTTTTAGAAAATGAGTGATTGTTTCTCTAGATAAGACCCTTTTTTCTCGTCTGGGATCGTGTAGAAGAATTTGAAGCTGCAGTGAAACTAATTTTGACCTTCAACTGTTTGGTGCCCATTGAAGTCCACTATATGGAGAAAAATCCTGGAATGTTTTCATCAAAAACCTTAATTTCTTTTCGACTGAAGAAAGAAAGACATGGACATCTTGGATGACATGAGGGTGAGTAAATTATCAGGAAAAGTTTATTTAAAAGTGGACTAATCCTTTAAGGCTGATTTTAGATTATGCTTAAACAAATGAAAGAAACCTGGAAGTTCTACATTAGAAACTACACTTCAAAAGTTTGAAAAAATACACTACCATTCAATAGTGGTCAGTAGTGTTGGGTAAGTTACTCTAAAAAAGTAATTAATTACTAGCTACTAATTACATCTTCAACAGTGTAATTAGATTACTGTACTAATTACTCTCTCTAAAAGCTATTGGATTACTTATTACTAACCTTCAAAATCTTACATAAACTTCGACCAGTTGAATAATACAAGGATAGACACGAAACTGCTATTGATTCTTTTTAAATAAACGGTAACACTTTATTTTAAGGTATTTTAACTAGTTGCTTATTAGCATGCATATTACTAGAATATTGGCTATTTATTAGTACTTATTAATGCCTTATTCTGCATGACCATATTCTACATTCTTAATCCTACCCAATACCTAAACTTAACAACTACCTTACTAACTATTAATTATTGAGGGAAAAGTCATAGTTAATAGTTTATATGTGTTCCCTATACTAAAGTGTTACCAAATAAACAATATTCAGTTGTATAAATTATACTTGAACAGACCAAAGTGTGTAAAGGGAGAATGTTACATTAAAAACATACATTTTAACATTAAATGTTGATGTTAAATCCACTATTGTTTTATATAGAATTGTTGTATAGTCTATACAGTAAAAAATAAAATAAAATAAGAGTAATCCCTTAACTTTTTAAAGGGAAAAGTAATTAAATTACAGTTTTACTGTCTAAATTATATTTTGAACTTATAAAATTCTGCAACCTTCCTATTTATTTTTTGTCCTCTAATACATTATAAATGATTTTGTGATTTGTTTTTGTAGAAGAAGCAGAAAGACCGCCAACATGACCACATCTTGTCCAGTTCCATGAGATCAACCTTACTGTTCCTTACAGTTCTGGACCCCAGGATGGACAGAAAAACCGCCCCAGCAGGCCTCAGATCAGTGAACAGTTCAAGACCGTTTGCTCATCACATGAGCTCCTCTGCACTAGTGGTCTGAGGTGTGTTACACCGTCAGTTTTCTATCATAACATGCCTTTCTTTGACCTTCACAGACTTTGTTTTTACAAAACGGACTCCCTGCTTTGAGTGTAATGAGAGAGCGCTAGAATGTTTTGCATGGGTTCGAACAGCACGATGTCCGTAGTCTCTAAGAGCAATAGCTTATGTAGTGCTTTACACAACATATATGCACTGAGGTCTTTCTTTTCTGTAGTTGCTTGCTGTCGGGGGAAATGTTTAATCTTACCCTGCATCCTCAAGAGTAAAACCACTGCCTTTTTATTTGTTTCACATAAAAGACACCCCACAGTTAGTGATGCAAAATACAAGCCAAAAACAAACAGATGTCAGTTGTTGTATGGTTTAGGCTTTATGATAACCACTGCTTTCGGGGTCCATTTTATTGTTCTGTGTAACTGTGTCTATTATATCCTCAGGTTTCAAGTGCTAGACTGCTAAAGAGTCTAGAGAATGAATTTAAAGACCACATGAAATATACCCCTATAACACCATAAGCAATAGCAAGTAGGCCCAATGAATTACGGTTCACGGTGGTAAGTGAAGCTACCGGGTTTTTTTTTTTTTAAGCGATGATCCCGTCAATATGTCCTGCCTGATGCTCCCGTTTTAATCGAAACTATTGCTGCAAGTCCTTCTGGCAAGGTCTTCATTAATGCTACTTAAAATGTGTTTAAATTTGTAGAGTCAATATTCTTATTATAATCGAAAAAAAAAAAACAATCTCCCATGATTCTTTAATTAAAGGCTGAAAGACACTACACAACTTTTGTCCAGAATTTTGAAAATCAGAAAAGCACGTTGTGTATGATGGGCACAAAATCTGATTTTTCTTTTTTTTTTTTTTTTTAGCTTCAGGATTTGATTTCATCCAGCCAGAGGATATCAGACATGATATATTGAGCTGGTTTTATAACACATATTGTTTTCATTTGTCACACGTCACCCAATTACATTACTTGCCCACCACCCACTGTCATTTTGCTTTTTTATAGAAATAAAAACCATTTATTTCAGTTGGACAATGGACGCAATTACAATTATAAATGGAAAGCGTCTGCTCTGCTCCATAATGTCCCTTTCAAGGAAAGTCTGTTTACTCAGGAGCCCCTCCAGGCAGCTATTTCGGGCATCCAAGACCAAGTCCTATCTATTTGAATCCTGAAATCTCAAAAACTGCTTGCCAAATTCACAATTAAATAACATATTTCAAATCAGCAACAAAATCTGACATGAACTGACCCATAAATGTTGTTTCTTATGATCAAATAGCTTATTTTTTGGGCTAGACCAGCCAATGTGCATGTGCAGTCCTAAGCTCGAGAGTAAGGAGAGATGACTGACAAGACGATGGTGGAGGATTTGGTGCGCAACAGATCCTGAGCGTCATTGACAGATATCTTATCTTGTAAAATATGCTGTCAATACCGACGCTCCCTATACACAGAGTACACGTTTAAAAGCAATTTTAATACTACACATATTGTTAGCGGCTCATTGATGTCCGCAAATTACACTCTAAAAAATGCTGGGTTGTTTCAACCCAAATTTGGGTCAAATATGGACAAACCCAACCGTTGGGTTAAAAAATGCATTTAAAAATTTAACCCAATGGTTGGGTTTGTCCATATTTGACCCAAATTTGGGTTGAAACAACCCAGCATTTTTTAGAGTGTATAAGCCTTTACGCAGAGTATGCGTGATTGCGAATTCAAAAGTGAAAGTGAAAAGCGAGCGCACGTTCAAAACAATAACCCCACCTCCCCCGGTGTAATCGCAAGTTTATATAGACCTTATGTAGCCCCGCCCCTTTTCAGCGCTGCGCTCGTTGTCTTTTGACTTCCGGCTTGTAGTTCCACAGCGATCTTGTATTTATGAATGAACTGCTCATTTTAAAATCTTCCCGGTCTACTGACATTTGTTAAGACATCTGCTTTAAACATAACAATCCTCATGATAACTTTCATTGACTCTACAACAGGTAAATACACTTCACCAGTTAATTATTCTTATTCTTATTTCCATAGAAATATACAGGGCTACCGCAAAACCGGAAGTTAAAAGACAATATTCTAAAGATGGCGGCGCGCTTGTTTCTCTGGAAAATAAGGTCTATACCGGTGTGAAAATACCCTCACCGCAACATCCCTAGTAGTGATCCTCAGTCAATTAGTGCATGATACCTAGTTATAATTTGTAACCATTTACAAAGTTGGCACATAAATGATGCCTAGTGTTTTAAAATCTGCTCAGATTTTAAAAGTCAGGTGGTGTATTCAAGCCTTAACACATCACCAACTCAGAAAATTTCCTACTGATAATTATGACTTGGTGGTGTAAATACAATCATTCCAACCTGACTTGAATGCAACATATTTCAAATGCACTCACTGAGTCATTTCATGAGGTCTTTAAATACTTGATTGTTTCTATTGTGAGCTTTGAGTCTGTTTAGGAATGTTCTTTAGCATTTAATTGTGTTTACCACATATTTCACATCCCAATGTCTGTAAAATGTATGTTAGCGTATTCCCATTATATATAGAGTATTTGTTTTGTTCTTCCCTAAATATGTCTTTTTTGATTTTGAACAATCATGCCACCAGTTGTAATAACTTCCTTTGAGGATATGAAAGTGTAGGTCTCAATGAGATTAGCTGACATAATACCCCACCGCAAATGCTCCTTTATCAGTGCCGGCTTATTTTTGACTTTTATTTGAGCCAAACAAAACCACATATGACCTGCTTTTCTATTGTGTCCTGCTCAGGGCAAAGTCTGCTGTATTCGTTTTTTGCCTTAAACCTGTTTGTGAATGTCGTGGGTTGAATTCTTATATCATTGTACCAAGTGTTATGGATGTAGCATTTGATTCAAATTACATATCAAATATGTGTGTGTTTTAATTTTGTGCATATGCAGTTCGGTTCTCTTAATTTAGGAGAGTTGAAATGGGTTTTGAGGGTTGAGGATTACGGCATTTGAGTTATTTCTTGGCAGGTGTACTTCGCTTTAGCTCTGTCCCATCTGCGAATCATCAAATCAAGGCATTAATCTCAAAACATGTGGCCATAAAAGTTATATGGTCAAAAAAGGAACATATATTTGCAGATAGAGGTGGTCAGTGCAGTTATTTATACTTTTTGAGCAGTGCTACTGTATGTTGTCAAAAGGACTGTAAATGATAGTGTTTTATTGCCATGTCTAGCCTGGCAAGAAATAATAATGTCTGGCGGTGATTGACTATCTATGCAAAATCCATTTGACACTCAAAATCCATTTTATTTCTGTGATTATTCATGTTCAGCTTATAAATGCTGGTTTATATAATCCATTTCTTGGACACTGGAAAGAGATCCTCTTCTGCTATGCACCTGCTATTATTGTACTGTAAATCTCTGAGCCTGTAAATGATGGTAGCATTATTGCTTATTTACTGTACGTTTCTGATCTTGTAAAATAAGGTTACATACTGTAGAATTTGTGTTCAGCTCTGCATTACTTTTAGGGCCTAGTTGTGGAGTGACACTATTATAACACTTCTTGGGATTACAAATCTGTTCAAATAAAATGTTTTATAGAATGTTGTGTATAAAATGGTCTATAAACTGCTTTGTGCATTTTTGCAAAATGCAGCATTCGAAGAAAAGTTGGTTACATTTTATTTTAAAGGTCCCGTTCTTCGTGATCCCATGTTTCAAACTTTAGTTAGTGTGTAATGTTGTTGTTAGACTATAAATAAAATCTGTAAAATGTTAAAGCTCAAAGTTCAATGCCAAGCGAGATATTTTATTTAACAGAAGTCGCCTACATCGAACGGCAAGTTTGGACTACATCCCTCTACTTCCTTCTTTAATGACGTCACTAAAACAGTTTTTTGACTAACCTCCGCCCACAGGAATACACAAGAGTTGCGTTTGTACAGTGTGTTTGTCGCCATGTCGTCGAAACGCTGTTATTTTCATCCCGCAGTCCAATCACCGGGTCTGAGTCCGGCTCAAATTGATAGGGTAAAATTAAAGACATGTTTACAATAACACTGAGCGCGTGCATCTCCACGTTATGGTAAGAGGTGTGACTTTTCCGGGCACGGTGCGCTCAGAGCTGTCGAATCACAACACAGGAACCGCTGGCACAATCAGAACTCGTTACGTATTTCTGAAGGAGGGACTTCATAGAACAAGGAAGTCATCAGCCCGTTTTTATGACAGTGGAAACAGCGGTATACAGATAAGTAAATTATGTGAAAAATACTGTGTTTTTTTACACGCGAAACATGAACACATGTTATATTGCACACTATAAACAATCAAAGCTTCAAAAAACCACGAAAAACGGGACCTTTAAGATGTCCTTGTTACAGTGAAATTATACATTTATGAACAGAGTGATGGATTATATTTATGATGGATGGATGTGCTTTTTTGGGCTTCAAAATCTCTATTGCCATTCACTACCATTATAAAGCTCAGAAGAGTCAGGATATTTTTTTAATATAACTCTGGTTGTGTTTGTCTGAAAGAAGATATACACCTAGGATGGCTTGAGGGTGAGTAACTCATGGGATTCATTCATTCATCATGGGATTTATTCATTCATCATGGGTATTGATTCATTTATCTCTTAAAGGGTTAGTTCACCCAAAAATGAAAATTCTGTCATTAATTATGTCGTTCCACACCCGTAAGACGTTCATCTCTTTCGTTCATCTTCAGAACACAAATTAAGATATTTTTGTTGAAATTCAATGACTCATTGAGGCCTCTATTGCCAGCAATGTCACCAAACCTCTCAAGATCCAGAAGGGTACTCAAAACATATTTGAAACAGTTCATGTGTGTTCAGTGGTTCTACCTTAATATTATAAAGCGATGAGAATACTTTTTGTGCGCCAAAAAAAACAAAATAACGACTTTTCAACAATATCTAGTGATGGCCGATTTCAAAACACTGCTTCAGAGCTTTACAAATCTTTTGTTTCGAATCAGTTGTTCGGAGCGCCAAAGTCATGTGATTTCAGCAGTTTGGTAGTTTGATATGTGATCCGAAACACTGAATCGAAACAAAACATTTGTAAAGCTTCGAAGCAGTGTTTTGAAATTGGCCATCACTAGATATTGTTTTTTTTTTTTGGCGCACAAAAAGTCTAGTCGCTTTATAATATTAAGATTGAACCACTGTACTCACATGAACTGATTTATATATGTTTTGTGTACCTTTCTGGATCTTGAGAGGTTCTGTAACATTGCTGGCAATAGAGGTCTCACTGAGCCATCAGATTTATAAAAAAATATCTTACTTTGTGTTCTGAAGATGAACGAAGGTCTTAAGGCCTTTGCACACTGAAAGCCGCGGTCACACTAGACTTTGAACATGCGAATTTTTTTCGGATGCTGTAACGGTCATGATATGACATCGCGGTCTACAGCGTCTTTTTTATAAACATGAATTCAACACATAACTTAAAGTAATACATTTAAAATGTAAAAATACAGAACCTACTCGACTTTACTGCAAAAATATAATTCTTTTAATTCAGCCAAGAGGTCATGCCGTGACGAATCGATCTTCTACTGGTCGCACGTCTTCACGTGATGCGAATTCACAGGTCAGAGTTCACCAAACTTGAACTTTGGAACGCAGCGACTTGCGAAATTTTTCGCACGAGGTTGCGTTTCCGGGGTCTGACGCATTCGCATGCGTTTGAATCAAGCGGCAACCTCCCCCTTTCTCTCGTGAAGCCAATACGGAAGTAACTTAAATTGCGATTCATCGACTGGCCGCTAGGGACAGGCTCCAAAAGAGAGCAGAATCTCATAGAGTCCCATGTTAAATTGGCCAAGTTTATAGCAGAAAAAAACATGTTTACAAGTTGGTTCAAATTGTGGTTTTGGTCTATACTGCTATTTTTGCCCTTCATGACAACTCTGAGGGGGGTGAATTTTTTTTATAACTTATCCGTTTAAATTATATTAAGCCTTAAAGTTCTGCATAATTAAGGGCGTGGTCACTTGAGTGACAGGTATATTGCGCTGCTGTCTGTGAGCCGTCATGTTACCTCAGCTGCTGCTGAATTTGGCATCTCAGCCGTATTTGTGCTCGATTATTTTATACAATTATAAAATATGGCTTGCTGCATAATATTCGAGACTGATGTGTGTCTGTGTAGATGTGCATGCATGGGGAAGAGACACAGAACACACGTTGTTGGATCGTGGCATTGGCTGAAAGTTTTGATTGTGAGATTTATTACAATGACAATGGCGGGAGGATATCAAAATCCGACAGCACTGCTTGGATATTATAACTAAAACTGCTGCACTATTTTGAAAAAAATATACTTTGGACACAGGCTCATTTGTTTGTTAGATACGATCGCTGCTCAGATTGCATCCTTTCTTGAAGAACAATGACAGAGAGCAGATCATTCAGAAGAAATATGACATGTTTTTTTGTTTTGCAATGGACATTCATATTTTACCCAAGTGCCACGGATTGGATTCATCTCGCGATCTCTATTTCATTATAAAGGTATGAAGTCCCATTTGATTTTCCATGTTGTTATTTGCACAACCAACACTACTGGTGTTGGAGCATCTATATCTTAAAAAACACCGTAGATTGACAGTAAACCTTTAGAACGTTCTGATGATAAAACTTATCTTCATTAATATTTTAGATCGTATCTTAGATAGATAGATAGCTCCTTTGCTGCTAACATGGTCACGTCGAGCTAGGCAGGCGTGGTTTCAGCAACCAGTCATATCAGCTCAAACCACCTCCCCGCCTCTTTGCCCATTTTCAGTTATCCGGGAGTGACGTGCGGTGACGCGCAGCTAAGATGGCCGCGGCCTCATTTAGGCGTCAAAACTGCTGTTCAGAACTCTATGGGTGACGTCACGGACGCTACGTCCATATTTTTTTACAGTCTATGGTTTGAATGGAAGTCAATGAAATGAAAAGTGCAGTGTGACCGCACCTTCAGTGGGTGTGGAGCGACATGAGGGTGAGTAATCACAATTAACAGAATTTTCATTTTTGGGTGAACAAACCCTATAATTTTAAATACAAAAAAGAAAGGAAAAGAAAAGGAAGTGAAATTAAAATGGTGAACAGGATATTCATGAGGCCATGTTTCAGATGTGTTTATCCAGCTAACATTCTCAGAACATTCTGGCAAGATTCTCTCAAGATTATGAACAAACATTCTTCCAGTAACATTAACAGAATATTATTTAAAAGTTATCTGGTATGTAATAATGTTCTCAAAACTTTAGCACAAAAAAATTATTTATTCATCGCATGAAGCGTTTTAGTTGGACATTCATCTCATGTTTTTTGAAATGTTATACTTGCTACTTTTGAATGTTCTTTGAACATTCAAAATCATTCCCATAATGTTTGCTAAATGATAATATGGAACGTTCCCTTAACATTCACATAACGTTTTTAAAACATAAAAAAAGAGAACATTCTGAACTAACATTCATATAACTTAATGGGAACATTAGCAAAACATGCTTAGAATAGATTTTTGTTAGCTGGGTAGACAGAGAGTTGCAAGTTTTCCTTCATCCATTTTCCTTAATTCCTGAATCCATTAAGAGCTGCTGTCTGTTTGACAGATAATGTTCCTGTCTAGTTCATTGAATTATTTAAAGTGAAACATTTTAATGTATTTATTGACAAGCAACTTTTGACCGTAAATATTACATTAATATGCACCAATTATTTTACACTGGGCTGTTTTAGGTTTTTGGGAATTGTTTCTTCCTGAAATTATCTTCTCTAGCCTCAACATTCTTTATGTTCTTACCTACTCCAAACACTGTGGGCTACAACTTTCCACTTGATACCATTCAAGGCTATTAAAAATGCTGACAACTCTTGCTGTGAGGCCTTGGAAAAGCCAATCTTAACAAGTGACCATGGAGCTGGACTATTGGCAGAGGTGAAGCAAGAAACTTTCTATGTATCAAATAAATGTATGCAGTGCATAAAACTATGAAAAGAGAAATACCTTAAAGTCATTGCATGAAATGGAAGTTGCAATATTCTTTTCTTCCCTGTTGTGATGTATATTCCAGTGAAACAGCTTCTCAAACTAGAAAAACTGTAGAGCAGGACTTGATTTTGTCCATGAGGAATCGAATGGATGGTTGTGGTTTGCTATTGGTGGATCTCATGTGAGTGACAGGTTGCCCCGCCCTTGTCATCAGAGAAGAGAAGACACTGCAAAAGGGAGGGGAAGTTATTTTGATTAAAGATTACGAGGCACATGAATTTTTAAAAAATTATATGCACGGATAATTTATAATCAATACTGCAATATCCCTGCAATATAATATATAAAAGATAAGAATTGTGAATTTTGATTTCATGGTGAATTTAAAATGAAAATGCAGAAAAGGTCTGCACTCTGAAACACTTTATTCGTTACACACAGGAGATAACAAATGTTTCGGCTCTTCGCCTTCGTCACTTCCAAAAACACCACTTCCAAAAACACCATTAAAATATCACATGACTTATTCTAAGGCTCTGTCTCCACCTGGTATTAAGATGTGTTTTGGTCGATCGGATCACATGTAGATGAGGGACACATATTCTCGTTTACACCTGGTGTTTTAATCCATCTCTTTTGTCGACTTTGAACCACTTCTGTCCTGATTTCTTTGAGGGGAGGGTCTATGGGCAGGTAAATGTATAGGGTTTTTTAGATCTTTCGATTTAATGGACGAAATAAGCTCATGCAATTTACATATGGACACGACCGGAGGTGCCGGAAAAACACACAGAGAGCATCAGCTTTCGTTTCTGCTCTGATAGCGGCAAGACCACACCGAATGCTGTGTGTGTTAGAAATCAGGAATGGTGAGAGAACATTGTGCTTGGTACATTTTTCGTCTTCAAACAAACTTGGTTCTTCACCAGACTTCAGTTTAAATCTAGAGCCCTTCCCATAATGTGTACGCATTAGGTCAGTAGGCGGAGAATAGGCGATCTTTTTTGGCTCTTTGCAGTGCATTCAACCACATGAACATCTACACTACGAAAGCATTTTAGACCTCGTTTACACCTGTATTTAGCGTCAATCACAAGTGGACAATGCTAAATACAAGTGTAAACGAGGTCTAAAATGCTTTCGTAGTGTAGATGCTCATGTGGTTGAATGCATTGCAAAGAGCCAAAAAAAGACCGCCTATTCTCCGCCTACTGCCTTCAGATGACTTGATATACAGTAGAGGATATTAAAAGAGGATATACTATTCTATAAATTTTCTATACTATACATATACTGCCGCATACTATTCCTTTACTTTAAAGCGGTGTGCTGTCGCCCTTCCTACATAACATCTAAATCAGTCAAATCATGTAACATGACTGTCGTAATATACAGTCTCTCCCTGTCGGACATGCGCAATACTTAAAAAAAAAAAAAAGGAAAAAAAAGGCTGATTTCTCTGTGCGCAATCTAAGATGGAGCGAAAGACGGACATGTATACGTTACTTTGAGCTTTGAGTGTGCGCTTAAACGGACAAACACACACAAAAATATGTTAAAATGCCTATCTTGGCAAGCTTTCAATTAAAGGATTAGTTCACTTTCAAATGAATATAACTATAATTCATATTTATAATTAATAAAAATAACTATAAATAACTATAATTAATAAATATCCTGATGCATCCGAGCTTTATAATGGCAGTGAATGGGAGTAACTAGTTTGAGCTGAAGAAAGTGCTTCCATCCACATCCATCCATCATAAATATGTGCTCCGCATGGCTCTGGGGGGTTAATAAAGGCCTTCTGAAGTGAAGTGATGCGTTTGTATTAAAAAAATATCCATATTTAACAAGTTATGAAGTCAAATATTGAGCTTCCGCCAGACCGCCTTCCATATTCAAGTTACGAAGAAAGTGTAAACTGGCGTCGCATCAGTTACACTTTTTCCGTAAGTTGAATAGGGAAGGCGTAGGACGTAGTGTAAGCTTTCTGAGCTGCAAGAGTTTTACACTTTCTTCGTACGTTGAAAACGGAAGGCGGCTTGTACGGAAGCTTGATATTTGACTTCATAACTTGTTTAAATATGGATTTTTTTTTACACAAACACATCATTTCACTTCAGAAGGCCTTTATTAATATGTTTATGAACAACTGTGAAAAAAGCACAAATGTGAGGGCATGTCAAAACTTCTCCAGGGCTCCAAAAATCCTCAGACTCCTGAGGGTTAACCCCCCGGAGCCGTGTGGAGCACATATTTATGATGGATGAATGTGGATGGAAGCACTTTCTTCAGCTCATACTAAGCTCGGATACGTCAGGATATTTATTAATATTTCTCTGATTGTTTTCATCAGAAAGAAGAGAGTCATATACACCTATGGCTTGAGGGTGAGTAAAGCTTGGGCTAATTTTCATTTAAAAGTGAACTAATCCTTTAAACACAGTCCGTTATGTCTTAAGTGAAGATAAACAGTTGGGAAAGTAATTGAATGCTTGTCAGTATATTTGCATTTGGTCTTAAAGTGACAGCAGCCTAATAAAGGTGCTGCTGTCTGTGTCAGTTAATGTTCATCAAACAACAAAAGAAAATGAGAATTATTCACTGCTCTTTGAATAACTCTAGTAACTTTAACAAGAATCAATGTATATTTAATTCATACAGTGAAGACTATACCCAAGTTTTATTTGATTACTTAATTCAATTTCTGTATAGTATGCCATTATTAGTAGTAGGCTAAATTGTTTGAATTTCATTTGTATCTTTTTTCTATTGTATTTGTCCAATTTTTTTTTTTTTTTTGTACTGTTTCAACGGGGGGGGGGGGTACATGTCATGAATGCATTGACAGGGGCTCTCTTACAAAGTTTTGCTTAGGACCCCCAAATAGGTTTGGAACGACATGAAGGTGAGAAAATGACAGGATTTCCATACTGAGTGAACTATTTCTTCAATCAAACGTTCTTTTTGTCATTGTGGAATCTGTGTTGAACAAAAAGAGCTCAGTCCTGCCTCTTGAAATCAAGCGTGTAACACCCTCCCTCCTGCGTGACCTGCTTTACTCCTCGTCTTACTCAGACCAAGGTCTGTCCGATAGCAGCAGTTCAGCACAGCCCTTCATCCACAGCTTTGACTCTCACCGTCTTATACTTTGAAGAATACAACAATTAAAATAACAGGTGAGTACTAAATGACAGGAATGATGACAATATTTCATCCTTCATATAAGTCTGCATTGATGTGACATGATTTGCACAAGTTATTTACTGTTGTAGAAAAGCTCTTTGCAGACTTCTGTGGCACATTAGATTACCAGATGCTTTGTAGAGGAACAATGTGTCAAGTTACGTCATTATTTTTATTCATCTACAAAATTGTTGAATTTAAATGTTCGGGTCAGCATGTTATTGAGTTAAAGACCGCAGTCTTCAACTTATCATTTGAGTGAACAGTTTTTAAAAGTATTTTTTATTTCATGAAATGTATAGTAGCCAAAAGTGATGTCCAGCCTAGGAAAAATTTACATCTTCATGGTCATATTTGCATATTGTGTATTTGTGCTTGGAGTCAATTTTTTTTTTTTTTTTTTTTTTGTGATAACGCAATGAAATGTGCTAAATTGTGCAATATAATTTTTGGCCTGGCTGTCATACAAAGAAATTATGAACATGCAAAAACAAGAGAGAACAACAAAGTATTAATAACATATTATGTTGAGGTCAATGTAAGCTTTTTCCTGTGAGCTTTTTGTTTTTCTATGGATTTTTTATGGATTTTTTTTCATAGAAAAAAAACTTGTAGGATCATTAAAAACAAATATCCCCTCCGAACATCACTAATGTATATATTTTTTTTTACATTTGTTTTTTTTTTACATGTTCATTTAGCAGACACTTTTATCCAACAAATGAGAATAATACAAGAATAAAGACAAAAATATGAGAATATAGCAGAAGCAAAGGGAGGAAATAATATTAAAAGTAGTGTTACCACCCAATTTCAGTACCAGAGTAGTTCAAGAGTTCGCTTGACAGGTGCTCTATTGAAAGAGATGAGTTTTCAGTCATCAGTCATTAATAAACTATCCTTAATTAACTGTTGTCCTCCAAAAGAATAATATAACATTTATTCTCTTTAGTACAGCCAAGCCTTTTCTTTTCCCTTTGCCATTTTCGTTTCCAAATGCCAGTAGTTTCTCAGAGCTTCTAAATAATATCGTGCTTCCCATGTGTGTAGGTTCCCACTGTGTGACAATAAAGGCTTTCAGGATCTCATTAAGCTTGCACATTGTATAATCCAGTATTGTCATACTCAACTGACAGTCAGCTTCATACAGTAATTGAACTGTGTTTAAAGCCTTGGCACATGACTTGAGTAACAGGTGGGGGATGACAAGAGCCAGTTTAAACAATTACTTTTTTCTTTTTTTTTTAATTGTTGAACACACTTATTTACAAAAAACAATTTACAAAATCTCTCATTGGGAGACCTATGTGCAGAACATAATTAAACACAATTAAATGAAACAAATTCGATAAAGAAAATAAATACAAATAAATGTAAAATAACATAAATTAAGCAAAGGCACTTCAGTCCATAAGGCATGACAAAATTGTTTACATACATATATTATCCTCAGTCATCAAATATTCTTAAAATAAAGTTACATGGAAGCTTAACAGGTTATAATGACAAATATTTTGAGACATCTTCACATAGCAAGTAAATGTTAACATTGGAATCTTTCAGAAGTTTCAAAGAAGCAAAGTATTCCCTCAGTTCAATTTTAAACACCATTAGGGATGGATTTTTATTTTGCCATTTACATTTATGAATATGGTATTTACCCATAATTGTTATGATATTGTACATTCTAAAAAGTTCCTTCGGAAGGTTTTCATTACCAAAAAGAATTTGCTCTAACTTTAATTGCGTAATTCTCCCCATTTTTGTTTCCAACCACTTCATGACATCTTGCCAGAATATTTTTATCACTGGACAAGAGAAAAACAAATGTTCAATAGTTTCATCTTCCTGGGAACAGAACACACATGGCTCCACTTCAAAACCAAATCTCTTTTTAATCATTGCTGCTGCTGGATAATATCCATTTATAATTTTAAATTGCATTTCTTTGATTTTAGGAGGTATAGGCTATTTCATGAATTTGATGTATTTATTTGTTATTTTATCATCATAATACCTTATTTTTATATTTTGGTCAAAATCATGAAATAGTTTACATTTGAATATTTTGCTAATACAATTATTGTTACATTTTTTGCTATTTAGGGAAATTTTGTTTAGTTGTAATTTAGGCAAAATTATTTGACTTTTGGAATAATGTAAATAGTTTTGTATCATCTTTACTAGGGCTATTGGTATTGCTTTTAATACCTTGTTATAATCCCTTATTAAACTTTGTATATTAAATTTTGTTTTAAAATCCGTAAAACTAAGAAAATTAACTTGTTCATCTAATATATCTGTGATGAAAATTATTCCCTTTTCAAACCAATTTCTGAAAAAAAGTGTTTTTCTATTTATTGTTATCACTCTGTTGTTCCACAAGGTGGAGCCATGTGGTGTAAAATTATGAGTAAATACCATCTTCCAGTAATGAAGAACTTGTTTATGATATTCAGACAGTTTTACTGGCAATTTGGATACCTCGAAATCGCACTTTAAAAGAAACTCTAAGCCTCCCACTTTATCAAAAATATTTTTGGGAATATGATACCATAGAGAGTCAGGTTTATCTAAAAAAGCTTTTACCCAGTTAACTCTAAAAACTCCAACCATAGATTCAAAATCAATTGTTTTTAACCCCCCTTTATTACAGTCCTTTACAAGTTGTGATTTTATAATGTAGTGCGTTTTATTACGCCAAATGAATTGGTAAATTATAGTATTTGCTTTTCTTATGTTTTGTGAACTAATATAGAGAGAATAACTTGGGTAAATTAATTTAGAAATCCCTTCTGATTTTGACAATAGGTTACGTCCTAAAATAGTTAAGTCTCTTGTTAACCATTGTTTTAGGTTTCTTTTTATTTCTTCAAATTTCTGTGATATTTTTGGATTCTCTTATTGCCAAGTTTTTCGATAGATGAATGCCCAAGTATTTAACATCATTCTTAACTGGAATCATCTCCAAGTCTGTCTCAGTGCAATTATATAAGGGAAATATTTCACATTTTTTTAGATTAAGGCAAAGGCCTGATGCCCTTGAAAAAACAGAAATCGCATTTAAAGCCTTCTGAAGAATTGATTTGTCCTTTAGAAATACCACTGTATCGTCAGCAAATTGGCTTATTTTCAATTCGGTGTCACAAACTTTTATCCCTTCAAGGTCTTTATTATTTACTACAAAATAGGCCAAAAGCTGCGTACAGAGAATGAATAATTTTGGTGAAATTGGGCACCCTTGTCTTATTCCACAAGAGACACTGATTCTTGGAGTGATGTCTGATTGAAGTGAAATATAACTATATATTTGGTCATAAAACATTCTGATTACCTTACAAAAGTTGTTGCCAAACCCAAAAAGTTGGAGCGATTTCAGTAAAAAGTCATGTTCAATAGAATCAAATGCCTTGAAAAAATCAATAAACAATATTAGGCTTTCTGTGTTAATAAGGCTCTGGTAATCTATCATGTCCATAATTAGTCTCACATTGTTATGAATTTGTCTACCTTTAATAAAAGCTGACTGAAATTCGTCTATTAAATTGTTCAAGACATTTTTTACTCTGTTAGCATATACCAAGGCTAGTAATTTATAATCATTGCAAAGTAGAGTTATAGGTCTCCAATTATCTAATAGTAATAAGTCTTTATTGGGTTTGGGCAACAAGGTTATCAGACCAGTTTTCATTGCAGGGGATAACTGACCATTTTTTATGCAGTCAAGATACGCGTTAAATAATAAATTTTTAATATCTGTCCAAAAAGTCTTAAAAAATTCTATAGATAAACCATCAATGCCCGGTGATTTACCGTTTTTCATTTGTTTTAAAGCTGTTTCAATTTCTGTTAATGTTACATCTCTTTCTAGTAAAAGTTTGTCTTCATCTGTTAGTTTTATTACATTTTCGTTTACACTATTCAGAAAGGCATCACAATCGTCACTCTGAAATTTTTTCTTATATAAGTTACTATAGAATTGACATACTTCCTCTGTTATTTTATTTTTGTCTTGAATAATATTTCCATTTTGGTTTAATTTGGTTATAAATTTTTTAGTCTGTCTCCGTTTTTCAAGGCTATAAAAATATGATGAGTTTTTTTCCCCCTGCTCCATCCATTTGGCTTTTGATCTTACAAAGGCGCCTTTTGCCTTCTCCAAGTATATAACATCTAATTGGTTCTGAAGCATGTGTAACTCTTGTGTCTCTTCTACAGTTATGTTAGGTTTTCCACATAATAAACTTATCTTTTCAACTATTTCCTTTTGTTTACGTTTACAGTTGTCGGCAATGTACTTTCCAGTTTTAATAGCTTGTTGCTTTACTTGAAATTTAAACCACTCCCATTTACTTATATCTGACAAATCCATGTCATTAGTTTCAAGACATATTCTTCTAATCTGGCTACAGAATTCTTCGTTCAGCAACAAGGTATTGTTAAATTTCCAAATATTGTTTGATTTTTGTTTTTGTTTGACTATTGATAGTGACAACCCAATAAGACAATGGTCCGTAAGAGGAGATGATTTAATATCACATTTTGGTGTAAGATTAGTAATATTTGGAGACACAAGCCAATAATCTAACCTTGAGCATAGGTTAGCATATGCTGGGCTGATCCATGTAAATTGCATTGTGTTAGGGTGTGTCACTCTCCAATAATCTACCAGGTTATTAGATAAACAAAAATTATTTAACATGTCATTATATTCTGGTTGTAACCCCTTGGGAGGTTTTCTGTCAAGCCAGGAATTAGGTGCTATATTAAAGTCACCTCCTATGCTATCCGTACCATAAGTTGCACTCCATTCCCTGATAGCTTGAGTTAACTTTAACATCATATTTCTATTGAGAGACCTGTTGTTGTACCCATATACATTAATCAAAATCATTTTAAAATCAAATACTTCCAACACAACCATTAGCCAGTGACCTGCTTCATCACTTTTACAATCAATAATTTTCCCTACAAACCTAAAAAATAAAATCATCACACCTGCAGAATGAGAAGTTCCATGTGAATACAAAATATTGTCTCCCCATTGTTGCTTCCAGAATTTTTCATCGGCCTTGTTAGAATGTATCTCTTGTATCAAAATAAGGTTGGCTTTAACATCCTTACAAAATAAAAAAATGGCCTTACGCTTAATGTTATTCTTTAAACCTCGAACATTTATAGAACTAAAAACAACAGACATACAAATGAAACAAAATACACGCTCTTAAATGCGCTTAGAAAATAGGATTTAAGGCAGGAATGAACAATCTGTCATATATTTTCAACTTTGACATTAACAGTAACAGTCCCCTTAATCAAACTTTCTGAATCAAGGTGATGACACTATACTTAACCTATGAAAGGTGCCTCCACTCTTTTTCCGTCTATAATAGCATACCCTTTCTTCAAGTAAGCTTTCTTCCCGTTACGTCTGGCCTCCTGTACCGTCGGATACAGCTTTGCCCGGGCTTCACGATCCTCTTTTGACCAGTCCTGTCTGAATTGGACATGCAGCTCCTTGCAGACTCTGGCTTCCCTCGACCTCCTCCAGATCTCGTCCCTCATCGTCCTCAAACCAAACTGCATGATGATCGGTCGTGGTCTCATATTGAAGGCGGGATCATCTTTCTTTCCCAGACGATGGACAGTGTCAACCTTGTCTCGTAGTTTCTCTACTGAAATCGGAATCACTCTTGTGAGAATACCGATCACCCTCTCTCTTATATCCTCATTTTCCTTCTCCGGTAGCCCGATCAATTTGAGATTCCATCGTCTTCCGTATCGCTCGATTTCCCGGCATCTTTCCTTCAGCTCCTTATTCTCTTTTGTCAGCCTATCCACTTGCGCGTTGAGTTGAATTATTTCATTTTTATTTTCTGTCACCCCTTTTTCGTTATTTTGGATGCGCTGTTCAAAGTTTTCAAACTTTCTTTCAAACGCATCCAGTCTTTCCTCAAATCTTTGCGACAGAGTGTGAATAGCATCGTATATGCTTTCCATGCTTACTTCTTTTGATTCATCTCTCCTCTTCAGTTTTTTTTGGATATGGACTCTGTAACGGAGTGTGGTCACTCAGAGGTTTTGCCATCTGCATCTCTTCTTCAACATATTCGTCAAAACATGCCTCGCGTATCCCGTCCATGCTGTATTCATGTTCATTGAGGCTAGCTTGGTCCTGAGTGTTAGCCATTTTTTTTTTTCCGAGTGTATTATTTTGTGCGTCTTTTCAAAAAATTGTCTCACAATAGTCTTTTAAGAGTGTTATTTACCTCACAATAGCTTGAGGGGTGACTGTTATTCAAAAAATAACAGTTTTGGATGTCAAAATCACTTTTTCTGTCGGACCCTGCAACTTTTACAACTGCTCACTCCGCCATCTTACTCCCTCCTAAACAATTACTTTTAACCTACAGTAATCAACATAACTATAAAAATTAAAATATATTGTTAACCCATATTGTTAACACATAACATTTAAAGGTGCCCTCGAATGAAAAATTGAATTTATATTGGCATAGTTAAATAACAAGAGTTCAGTACATGGAAATGACATACAGTGAGTCTCAAACTCCATTGTTTCCTCCTTCTTATATAAATCTCATTTGTTTAAAAGACCTCAGAAGAACAGGCGAATCTCAACATAACACCGACTGTTACGTAACAGTCGGGGTGTACGCCCCCAATATTTGCATATGCCAGCCCACGTTTCCAACATTATAAAAGGCATTAGACAAGGGCAGCCAGTATTAACGTCTGGATGTGCACAACCAAATCATCAGACTAGGTAAGCAAGCAAGAACAATAGCGAAAAATGGCAGATGGAGCAATAATAACTGACATGATCCATGATAACATGATATTTTTAGTGATATTTGTAAATTGTCTTTCTAAATGTTTCATTAGCATGTTGCTAATGTACTGTTAAATGTGGTTAAAGTTACCATCGGTTATTACTGTATTCACGGAGACAAGAGAGCCATTTTTTCATTTTTAAACACTTGCAGTCTGTATAATGCATAAACACAACTTCATTCTTTATAAATCTCTCCAACAGAGTAGCATTACCCGTTAGCCACGGAGCACTATCAAACTCATTCAAAATCAGAAGTAAACAATATAACAGTATACAATACTCACATAATCCGACGCATGCATGCCGCATACATGACGAACACTTTGTAAAGATCCATTTTGAGGGTTATATTAGCTGTGTAAACTTTGTTTATGCACTGTTCAAGGCAAGCGCGAGCTCTGTGGGCGGATAGCACGGGATTTAAAGGGGCCGCAGCATAAAATCGGCACGTTTATAATGATGCCCCAAAATAGGCAGTTAAAAAAATTAATAAAAAAAAAATCTATGGGGTATTTTGAGCTGAAACTTCACAGACACATTCAGGGGACACCTTAGACTTATATTACATCTTTTAAAAACATAATCTAGGGCACCTTTAATAAAGTCACAAATGTCACACCAAAATGTTAGTGTGTGAGAGCAATTCCACAATAAATGTAAAGTAGTTTCAGGTTTCTCTAAACAAAAAGAACAGAGGGTATTAATATCATTCTTAAGTCTTCTGAGAGAGCACTTATCTGGTTAAAACCTATGAATTAACTTAAAAGTTATTTCTCTCATTTTGTTAGTTATCAGATACTTGTGAGGTAATGTCCAAACTTTTTTCCAGTGAAATTTGAACCACTGAATTTGTGGACACGAATTTGTGGACGCAAAATAAAATGGACTGAAAATTGCCTGCTGAGAATTTTAGGTTGTATTTTTAAACAGAATGAATATTTTGGAAGTGAAATCTGAAAGATGAATATGGATTATTGCATTTTTAACAATGAAAATGTGTTTGAAATGTTTTGAATTGAAATATTCACAACTTAAATATACAACCATGTTGAATTTCAGCCCATAAAAATGCAATCCTTAAAAATACAATGCATTATAATACAAGCACGGTTAATGCAATGCATATTTTTTTCAAGTAGTGCAATTCAAGATGCTTTTTGTTTCAAAAACAAATGCCATTATTTTACTTCCATATTTACTCACATTTATAACAATTTTGGGATGCTGCAGTTTTTCACTAACATGCTGAGAACTAAAAAAAAATTAAATGCCAATATAAAAAAATAAAATAGTAATGGTGCAGTACGCACCTTGTGAAAAAAAAAGAGTATTACACTTTAGCATTGAAAAGTGTAATTATTATGGAGATTATATACTTAAAAGAATATTAGAGCAATCTTAATGTAATGTTTTCAGACACTTAATTGAATGTAAATTGCAATCAAATAAAATGTATTGTCTAAATTTATATTAAAAGCAATCAGCTGAATTTAAGAGTTTATTTATACCTACTTAAGTACATCTTTATATGTAATTTCATAACTGCTTCTATTGTCTTTGAAATATGGTTAAAGTGTACTGACATGCCTTTATGGTAAACTAAAATAATATAATTTCTATTGTATGTATATCATGTAATTAAATATATTTGTAATGATGAAGTTGGAAATTAGTATATGTATCAACTTTAAATGCAATATCAAATAACACACTACAGTTAAAATTATAATCAAGTACATTACATGTGCTTTAGGGCCAGATTTACTAACAGCTTGCGCTAGCACAAACCCTCTTTTGGCGTTAAAAAACTACTGTCGGGATTTACTAAAGGCGTGGACTGAGTTGTTTTTGCAGCTGAACCTTTTTGCATGCATTTGTAGGAGTTTCCCTTTCAGTTTTGTGCTTCAGCAACTGCATTTAGTGGAACTTGCTTCGTTCTCCTCTCAGTAAAAACACAATGGATCTTCGACGTTGCCAGTTACTGTGCTCTCGCTTTATTGCAAGTGACGACCTGCATGGTAAGTGTGTCAAACGCCTGGGCCTGTCGCATACATGCAAGGCTATTTATGGCGCTTCTGGCTGCAAGTTTTGCAAGCATTTTAAGCTTAAAACTCTCTGTGCGAGGCTTGCTTATTTTGATAAGGATTCATCCGCTCTCCCCCGTCGATCGCAGGTAAATGAAGCGGCTGACGCCCTTCATGAATCCGATGCCTGGGGATCGGATGTCGAGCTAAAGACTATGGCCAGTTTCTCCCTCTCTCTCTCTCGCCTGAGCGCTCATGCCATGCTGATTCGCCAGTGGAATTTCTCCACAATTATTTATGCCCCAGTCCAGAGGCATGTGATGCCATTTCCTTTGGAATGGAGAATGTTTTATTCACCGCAGTGTCAGATTGTGGGCCTGCGGCCGAAGCTCTCCCACCTAGCAGCCAGGAAGTGTGGTCTTCTGCAGCCTACACTGAGATCATGGACATGGACTCAACATGATCCATAATCAAGTACCATAACCTGACGAGCCTCACGACTCTCAATCCTCTAAGCTTAACGAGCGTTTTCTGAGCGGCCAATCTAATTCACGCCCCATTTGGAGGAAGCTTCCATTTTTCAGTGATCTTCATCACAAGATTTCTAGACCCTGGAATCAGCCTTTTTCAGCTCGTCTGATGAATACTGTGGCCACTGACTTCACCAACCCGGTTGGTTCTGTTTAGTTGGGCTATACTAGCATTCCAGCGGTTGCAGACAAGCTGGCCACTCACCTTTTGCCTTCTACCACTCCCTCTTGGAAGTCCCGCCCTCTTCTTCCATCTAAGCCTTGTAGGACCACTTCCACCCTTGTGGGAAAATCCTACATACCGGCTGGTCAGGCAGGTATGCCGCTTCATACCAAGCAGACGTCCTTAAGGAAAAATGGACAAGGGCAGGGGGCCTGACACCGGAGGCGGTCAAGGAGCTCAGCAGAGCTACTGAACTGGCACTGCGTGCGACTAAGCACACTGCACGTGTGGTTGGGTGCACAATGGCAGGTTTGGTGGCTGTTGAACGCCATCTTTGGCGGCCAGTAAGGTTTGTTTGGGGAAGCAGTCAGCTCATACTGTACTGCTAAGATGCAATCTGCCGCCCTTAAAGGATTAGTCCACTTTCAAATAAAAATTTCCTGATAATTTACTCACCCCCATGTCATCCACCGTCCATGTCCTTCTTTCTTCAGTCGAAAAGAAATTAAAGTTTTTGATAAAACATTCCAGGATTATTCTTCTTATAGTGGACTTCAATGGCCTCCAAACGGTTGAAGGTCAAAATTTGTTTTAGTGCAGCTTCAAAGGGCTTTAAACAATACCAGACGAGGAATAAGGGTCTTATCTAACGAAACGATCGGTCATTTGTATATGTATATGCTTTATAGACACAAATGATCGCCTTGCAAGTGCTTCGCCATTCCGCCTTCCGTATTCTTCAAAAAGCTTACGCTGTATGTCCTACGCCTTCCCTATTCTACTTACGGAAAAACGGAACTGGCGCACGTTCCTTAACACTCTGAGGTCTAAAAACGCGCCGGCGCATTTTGCAGGTTTTTTTTCACATTGCAGCAAAACAGACTTAAAATACTCTGTCATTTTTTGTCATAGAGACATAAGTAATACATCAATTGAAACTATAGAATATCTCCTTTTATTTGTATACACTCAGAGTAAAAACAAAATGTTGTGCTTTTTGTAAAATAAAGAAAACTAACATGATGCGTGATCTCTCATCTCCCTCTGAACGAAGTCCAATCTGATAGTTCTCAGAAAATGAAGTGTAACTTAGTGAATACTAATCACAAAAAATTCATACTTATGTCTAACAAAATTCCTTAACCTGAGATTTGAAGGCTGGCCAATCGGGAGTGATCGCTAATGGTCTTCTGGTCTTCCCGATGATGTTCATTCAGGAGACCATTGATAAATCTTGTGTACCTTCTACAAGACAGCTGTATGTTTCCAAGCGGACGGTCTTGGTGCACGGCTCGTGCAGTGGATCCAGTCAGCTGCCTAGTTTGTTCAGTGTTGTAATTCCTGCAGGATAAGTTTATGGCTGGAGCGGCTGCGACTACTTTGAGGGTTTACGTCGTGGCTATCCACCACCCCATCAGGAGTCAGACAAGGTCCCCTTGGGTAGACACCGTCTGGTCTCTTCGTTTATGCATGGAGTTAGGGGCTTGAGGCCTGTGCGTCCTATTAGTGTCCCTTTCTGGGATTTGTCGGTTGTTCTGGAGAAGTTATTGGAACTGCCTTTTAAACCTTTGGAGTCAGCTCCTGATCAGATTCTGGCTCTCTCTGTAAGTGGGCCTTGCATGGAGATTCCCCCAGGTCTTGTGAAGATGTTTCTGCAACCCAGACCTGGTTATGTCCCTAAGTTTTGTCCACATCATTCTGCTCTCAAGTGGTCATGCTTCATTCTTTCTCTCCCTTTGCCTCCACAGAGGAGGAGAAGCTTCATTTCCTTTGCCCTGTTCAGGCATGTGTGGACTGCTCTGGCCAGTGGTGCAAGTCATCTCAGTTATTTGTGTGCTTTGAGGCTGGCTGCAGAGGGTTTGTCTCCTCTAAGTGCAGGATTTCTCTTTGGGTGAGAGACGCGATTTCATGGTTTATGAGATGCAGAAGCTTCCTTCACCTCTGGGCATTAGAGCTCACTCTACTAGGAGTGTTGCATCTTCCCAGGCTCTTTTTAGTCCCTTTGGAGGACATTTGTGTTGCGGCAGGTTGGTCCTCCCTGCACACTTTTATCAAGTTTTATAACCTGGATTTGGATATGGTCCCTGGTTCCTGGGTTCTTTCCACATGAACTGTTCGCCTTGTTCCTGGTTGAGTCTGGTCTGGTTTTTAAAAAATTGATGAAAAGTTCTTTGGGCCAGATCTTGCAGTGCTTAGCTTAGTGTGTGTGGTATATCGTTCCCATTGCGTCATCGCTACACAGCATGTTCTTCCCTATTCTAACATGTTCTCTGAATAGGGAACAAGATGCTACATTTGCTGCCAAGCGAAAATCCGAGGAGGAGATGATGCATTCACTCTATCAAGAGTGAGTGACATAGCGCTGCTGAGACGGCGCCTGCACCATCAGCCAATGAATTGGTGTGATTTTATACAGGTTCAGACAATCAGCACCACCCAAGGGCGTTTCCCCATAGCATCTTGTTCCCTATTCAGAGAACATGGGTTACGAGACGTTTTTGTCAGTGTTTTAATAAACCTAGTCATGAAAGTGTACTCTATTTTATTTCATTCATATTATCTGAAATTTTTATTAAAAAATATATATATACTTTTAAGATTTGAAGTATATTACAAGTGCAAATTAAAAGCAATTAAGTGCACTTCTGCTGAGAGACACAAATTATATATGTGTTTCTCTCAAAACCATTGTTATAATAAATGTTATAATAAACGACTGTGAGCTTGTATAGTGTTTACCCCATATTTAGGAAGTAAAAAAAATACTTTTAATTGTTGAGTGGGTGTTAAAGGATCATTTCAATGTCAGTTCAGGCTCTGTCATGTAGTAAGCTACACTTCCTGTTTTAGATCAACGTCAAGGTTGTTATGAGAGCGGGAGAGAGAGAGAGAGAAGGGGAGGGGTTAGTTGCGTCATGCTTACATTTGCCTTCCCTGTTCACTCTTCGGCAGGCAGTTGAGCACATGGTTTTGAATGTTAGCCCACTGGGATAAAGGACCCCTGCTTCTCACAGCTCGCGCCTGCGTGGTCTTATTACCATCAGGTGAATATCAGAGAGAGAGAGAGAGAGCCAAGGAGCACACAGAAGCGAGAAAAACAGAGCTCAAACTCACATGCTAAAGGCTGTTGAAACTGCTGTCAGAATGTACTGAAACCTCAGGATAATCAGGTGGGATGTATATATGTGTAGCTTATCCATGAGTGTGTTAAAAGTGTTTTTTGTAAACCAATGAGCCAAAAAAAGAGATTCAAGGGCATTGGAGAGTTCATAGCCACTCACAAACTGGTTATTGTGAATGAGGTGAATTATTCAATCAAGCAGAAGGAAATGGTTATGTCATAGAACAAGAAAGGTCATCACAGTGAATATACAAAGGTAATTACAGGAACTGTTGGTGTAGTATTATGAGTTTATAAGTAATCTGTGTTGTTGTATGGCTTTAGTATTGTAAGTTTGAATGGAGAAGGTCATGTGACATCTCTGACAAATGTGATTTCAAATAACAAAATAAATATCATAGAGCACTGCAAAAATTCAAAAGGAGTAAAAAAATGGGTCTTGCTAAAGCCAAGTAAATAGAAAATATTATATTTTAAGTGTTATTAGTAATGTATGCTAAGGCAAACATCACAAGGACAACAGAGATGGGAATTTGCAAAACTGTTCACAGGGACATACCATATGCCACACACAGTCTCCATAGAGCATGTGCTGATTTTTTTTTACAATGCAATCACCTCTCTGTCAGACAGCAGTTCAAATATACTTTGAACTTTCTATGCTGTAGAAATACTGGTATGTTTTGTTGTTGTTGTTGTTTGTTTTTTTAGGTTTAGTATTGGCTAATTACTGATACTTTTGACTTACACATGTAGAATTCCGATTTTATACATCTATACCAGGGATCATCCTCTCTTTTTTTTGTTTTCAGCCCAAGGACGTCTTAGTAAAAATTACGAGACTGTGAAGGGACCCGCTGTTGCGAAGCCATTAAAAGCCATCCAAACTACTTGTCACATATTAGATATATAAGTATTTTTTCTTATAATGTGGGAAGGATAATTAGTTTAGCTTCATATGTAAATTTGGTTACATTTAACTAAATAACTTGAGTCAAACTTAAGTCCATAAAGTGCAGGGCTCAACAAAAAGGACTTAAGTGAACGTAAACAGTTAAGAAAGAAAACACATGTCAGTATAGTGGAGTCTTAAAGTGACAGCAGCCTAATATACCTGCTGCGGTCTGTGTCATTAATGTTAAATGTTGCGTTTACGCCATGTCTTAATTACAGTAGTCTCGGGATGACCCATGATGCTCTATATGGAGCTGTTCACGTCCTCGGACTGGGAATTATGCATTTCTATTAGGGCTGCAACAACGAATCGATAAAATCGTTAAAATTCGATTATTAAAAGAGTTGGCAACGAATTTCATTATCGATTCATTGTGTCGCGCGACTATTACGCCTCTCAATAAGACGCGGAGATAAAAAATAAGATAAAGAGCAAAAATAAATAAATAAATAGCAGAGCGGAGGTAGAGGAAAGACCATCGGAGAGTAAGCAAGTTTGTGAATATTTTAAATAAAGAAGGAAAAACAAAATAATAGCGATCCATCTGTCATACAGTGTTATTGTGGCTGCGTTCAGCGCTCGTGACACGCGAGACGCGTCGCTATGGAAACATTAAAGGCAAACGTTCTAAAATAACGGTCGCCTTAAAAAAACTATAAAATATTTTAAACTCACGCTCGAAAGGGTTAATATTAATCAAACAACAATCAGAGACAATCACTCACTGCTCTTTAGCTTTAATAAGAATTTATTATATAGTAATTATATTTAATCCATAAGGAATGTTGTATGCAAGTTGTTATAAAGAATGCATATATCATTCATTGAAAAGAAGACATTGTGTTCTTCTTTAGGAGGAGTGGTTTTATTGAATTATAAGATAATGTTTTTTTATGTCACAGCAATCTGTGTCTGTATTGCATGTTCAAATTTTAATATTATTCATATTAATAGGTTAATACAGTAGATGTTTTCTCCAGGAGTATATAATGGGTTTGGAAATTTTAGAGAAATTCTTAATGCATTACAATTTAACTAAACCTGTTGGATTTAGTCAACTAAAATCTTGTGATATTTAGTCAACTACTAAAACAATTCAAATGACTAAAACATGATTAAAGATGAATGGCATTTTAGTCAAAAGACTATGACTAAAACTAAATAAAAATTTGCTGTCAAAATTAACACTGATCTGTTGTCATGTATTTATTCAGTGCTCTGTCCTATATCGGTTATTGTTGACAAATATATTTGGGAGTGAGTGAGTGAGTGAGTGTAGAGAAGAAGTTCTACCGTTCAAACATATCCTGTTAAGTTTTCTGATTTGTATTTTTCTTTATTTAAAAAATAAAAAAAAGATGTATTGTTCTGACAGCTCAGGTCCCTTTAAACAAAAATATACATCTTTTTGTGCAGTTTATTTTAAAAAAACCTATATATTTGGCAGATGTAAAGCATACATGTATATAGGGCTGGACGATATGGCCAAAATTTATATCACGATATAATTCTTAATTTCGGTCGATACGATATAATTCCGATATCGATATGAACTATATAATAGCCTCAGAAAAACTGCCAAGAACGGCCACAACGTCTGAAAAATGAATTTGCCAAATCTATGAAATCTCTTCCTATAAAACTATATAATATTTTAGAAATAAAAACAGTACAAATAAATTTATGTTCAGCTTTTATTTGTATTTAGCCTTCATACAAACATAAAAAATAAACATAAGACTCACTCACTTTTGTAATATTAATATCTTTAACATTAAACTATAACGTAGGCTGATTTTATTATCCTTAATATAGATTAAAACAAAAGTGCTTCAGCCAAGATAAAGATTGTGAACAGTAAAAACAGAAAAAAACAGCGAGAAACAACAAAAACACATTGCTGGGGCAGGGACATTGTTGAGTGTTGATGACACTAGGGGTGCAATGGTTCAAATTGCTCATGGTTCGGTTCGTATCACGGTTTTAGGGTCACGGTTTTGGTACAGTTCGGTACCGAACCGTACCGAAACCGTGACCCTAAAAATAAGACTACTGTCAAATAAAAAAAAAAGAAAATAAGAACAAACGATCAAACTACAAGCAAATAAGTACATCACAAATAAGTACAATAAAGCAAATATTCAAATAAAATAAACAGTGCTTTTCAGGTTTTCAGGTATCTAACAGTAGTTTTCAGGTACAGAAAATGGATAAAGTAATCAAATATAAAATAACACTGCATATTATCTTTACTGTATAAAATAAATAAAGATGAATTGAAGTTACAAAAACTATTCAGTCAAGAGCAGTGAGTGATTTCTTTGTTATTTGTTGTTTGATTTAACATTTAACAAAACAGGCAGCAGGAATAGTTTTTTTCCCTTTAAGACATGCACGATCCAGTACATATACTGTTACACATGTGCCTTTCTTTCTCGACTAATATACGTTCACTTAAGACATATTGAAAGAGAAGTCAGTATTTGCGCGCTGTCTGAAATAAGCGTGTGCGCTTCTTCTCACAGCGCGTGCGAGTTCTCTTTCGCGTCTTGTTCTTGAAGGTTTAAATCAAGCGGCAACCTCCCCCTTTCTCTCGTGAAGCCAATACGGAAGTAACTTAAACTGCGATTCATCGACTGGCCGCTAGGGACAGGCTGCAAAAGGGAGCAGAATCTCAGTGACCATCATGTTAAAATAGCCAAGTTTACAGCAGAAAAAAACATGTTTACACTCTGGTTCACATTGTGTTTTGGTCTATACTGCTAATTTTGTCCTTCATGACAACTCTGAGGGGGGTGAATTTTTTTATAACTCATCCGTTTAAATTATATTAAGCCTTAAAGTTCTGCATAATTAAGGGCGTGGTCACTTGAGTGACAGGTGGATTGGCACTGCTGTCTGTGAGCCGTCATGTTACCTCAGCTAATTCCAGCCGATGAATTTGGCATCTCAGCTGTTTTTGTGCCTTTTTTCTGGATTATTTTATACAATATATGGCTTGCTGCATACTCGAGACAGATGTCAGTCTGTGTAACGTTACATGTGCTCGCATGCGGAACACACGTTGTTGGATCGTCGTGGCATTGGCTAAAGGTTTTGTTCCTGAGATTTAACGTTACTACAATGACAATACCAGGAGGATATACAACTCCGACAGCACTGCTTGGATATAACTAAAACTGCTGCACTATTTTGAAAAATTATACTTTGGACACGTGCTCATTAGTTTGAGAGAACATTATACAGATATCTGGTACCTATATATGTACTATATATGTACGAGTTTTACATTATAAACGATGTTTTATGTTTTGAAATGGACATTTTACCCAAGTGCAACGGATTGGATTCATCTCGCGATCTCTATTTCATTAAAGGTATGAAGTCCCAGTTGATTTTTTTTGTGTTATTTGCACACCCCACACAAATTAATTAGCCTACTGGTGTTAGAGCATCTATAACGTTATCTTAAAAATCACTGTAGATTGACAGTAAACCTTTAGTACTTTCTAATGATATTGTTATCTTTATTAATATTTTAGATAGTGTCTAAGATAGATAGCTAGGCGGGCGTGGTTTCAGCAACAAGTCGCATGGGCTCCAACTACGTCCCGCCTCTTTGCCCATTTTCAGTTATCCGTGAGTGACGTGCGGTCACGTGCAGCTAAGATGGCCGCGGCCTCATTTTTGCCAGTGCCCAAGGAAGTCGACCGGAAGTTGAAGTCGGCCGGGTGCCGCCATCTTGTAGCAGAACTTCACTTGCGTTAGCATCCCCATTGACTCCCATTCATTTTGGCGTCACTTTGACAGTGAATAACTTTACATCTGAGGCGTTTAAAGACTCCATTTGTCCATTATTTATTTCTAAAGATACACGACAATGTATAAAGGGCTCCATTACCTTCTATGTTACATTATGGCCCCGTAGATACAGTTTTTGTAAAAATAGGCTAACGATTGCGTCATAACCACTCGACTCTCTGTCGCACAGTAGAGAAATTACCGTACAGACAGGAGGAGAAGCTCGCAGGCAATCGGGGAGATGTCAAGAGAGATGGCGTACTGGCGTTACATTTTAAAATACTATACAAAATAATTAATCAGAATACTTACTCCTGCTTACTCACGCCAAAGAACTCCCCGCTCAAGCTCGCCGTCTCTGCAAGATTAACGATGGCAGTTTTCACGCACAGCTACTAGAAGATTTACATCTGTCAGACAGGTTGCGGACGTCATCAAGCTTAGTTTGAGTCTGCGCGTCAGAAACGGAAGTGCTAAAAATCGCTAAAAATGGGCTTCACTTGTCTCAATTGAGTTCCAATGGGGTCGCTGTGTCCATTTCTTTTACTGTCTATGATTTTTGCCAGTACCCAAGGAAGTCGACCGGAAGTTGAAGTCGGCCGGGTGCCGCCATCTTGTAGCAGAACTTCACTTGCGTTAGCATCCCCATTGACTCCCATTCATTTTGGCGTCACTTTGACAGTGAATAACTTTACATCTGAGGCGTTTAAAGACTCCATTTGTCCATTATTTATTTCTAAAGATACACGACAATGTATAAAGGGCTCCATTACCTTCTATGTTACATTATGGCCCCGTAGAAACAGTTTTTGTAAAAAATAGGCTAACGATTGCGTCATAACCACTCGACTCTCTGTCGCACAGTAGAGAAATTACCGTAGAGACAGGAGGAGAAGCTCGCAGGCAATCAGGATGATTATCTTAATATGGCGTACTGGCGTTACATTTTAAAATACTATACAAAATAATTAATCAGAATACTTACTCCTGCTCACTCACGCCAAAGAACTCCCCGCTCAAGCTCGCCGTCTCTGCAAGATTAACAATGGCAGTTTGCACGCACAGCTACTAGAAGATTTACATCTGTCAGACAGGTTGCGGACGTCATCAAGCTTAGTTTGAGTCTGCACGTCAGAAACGGAAGTGCTAAAAATCGCTAAAAATGGGCTTCACTTCTCTCAATTGAGTTCCAATGGGGTCGCTGTGTCCATTTCTTTTACTGTCTATGATTTTTGCATCAAAACTGCTGTTCAGAACTCTATGGGTGACGTCACGGACACTACGTCCATATTTTTTTACAGTCTATGGTTTAAATCAGCAAAGCTTAAATGAGTTTAGTTTAAACAGATAGCATCGTGTGCTGTTCAGGTCTCACCTGCGCTCGCGCGCTATCAACACCCGGGTGATGACGGCGTAAATGACTGGACATTAGAGCAGAGAGCACTAGCTGTTAACAGTTTACAAAGAGTGACTGTTTTGTCCACGCTTTTTGATTATCGTTGTTGTAACGTTTTGCGCATCCATCGACTGAAACATACATTATCTGAACTCTGTCTGTTTTCCATGTTGCTATTTTAAACAAACCATATTAACGCTGAGCACTGGCTGATGGCTGAGTGTCTCTGTGGTGTACGTCATCACGCCAATGGCCAATCGCGTTCTGCTCTTTCTAACGGCTGCGCCTCAAGTCAGTGAGAAATGTTGTAATGTATATATCGAAATACCGGAAATGTGTTTAAAAATCATATCACCGTTATCGAAAAAAATTATATCGCGATATATATTGATATTGAATTATTGTCCAGCCCTACATGTATATGTTTTTTGTGTTAGTTCATTTGTTTTTTGTTTTTTATTACTTTAACAGCTCAGGGATGTTAAAAGAGCAACCTGTTTTTGCACATTCTGAGGATTTTTTGCACTGTGAATTTGCACTGTCAGTTCAGTTTTTGAATAAAAGGTTGGAAATTAATGGGTTTTTTCACGATTCATCGATTAATCGTAAAAATAATCGACAGATTAATCGATTATTGAAATAATCGTTAGTTGCAGCTCTAATTTCTATAGCAACACTATCAACGCTTAAATGAATCTACTGCTGTCAGGTGGTACAGCGGTCACATGGTACAAGTAGGAGTTCTCAGAAAACTCCTATCTTACAAGCTCTAATTATGAGCTCTACAAGGACATGAATGCTTTTTACAAATTGAAATCACGTAATTGCGGTAATTACAACATGGCGTGAACGCGCCTAAACACCTGAACCAGCTAATCAAGGTCTTCAGAACCGCATACTGTGTCTCATTTCGAAGGCTGCGTCCTCCGGAGATTGGTTTGTCAGCCGCATATGTCATAAAGAATATACAAGTTTTCAGATGTGCCTATGGATATACCTGTGTTGTCTGATTTTGAGCCCATTTCTTTATCCATGCTTTCAGATATTGTACGTAAGCTTAAGATGACAGTCTCTCCTCGAGATATTGTTCCAACAATGTTATTAAAACAAGTTATTGAGTGAAGTCAAATCTGGATAAGAATGTGCTGTGCAATTATAGACCAATCTCAAAGCTTCCTTTTTTAGCAAAGATTTTGGAGAAAACTGTTTTTAATCAACTTGAATCCTTCCTTACTGACAATACTATTGAAGTTTTTCAGTTCCAGTTGGTATCACACACAGTTTCTGCCAATCTCAATCTGTTAATCTTGAGTACCTATAGAGTAGTAGTGCATCCTTCATATCTCCAAAAAGTCTTTCGTTTTATCATATTTATAAAAGATACATACGCTGTACCGAGTCTTTCCGAAAAAAAAAACAGCCGAGTCCAGAGAGCGGAGCTAAAGAGTACTACTTACGGAACGAACGCGGCGCCAGTTTCGTTTTTTTCCGTAACTTGAATAGGGAAGGCGTAGGACATTCAGCGTAAGCGTTATGAAGAATGCGGAAGCGGAAAGTACGTTCAAGGCGATATTTTGTTTATAAAGCATAAACGGTTGTATTTTTTTCGAAAATGACAGATCGATTCGCTAGATAAGACCCTTATTACTCATCTGGTATCGTTTAAAGCCCTTGAAGCTGCACTGAAACTGTCATTTTGAACTTCAATATGTTGGTAGCCATTGAAATCCACTGTAAGGAGAATAATCCTGGAATGTTTTCCTCAAAAACCTTCATTTCTTTTCGACTGACGAAAGAAAGACATGAACATCTTGGATGACATGGGGGTGAGTAGATTTATCAGGAAAAGTGTATTTAAAAGTGGACTAATCCTTTAACAAACAACATTGCAAACTTGTGTGATTGGAAGTGCAGCTCTTGACTTGTGGTTAGACAAGTAATGTTAGTTAAAAAGACAAGGATTTAAATAGATCACTCTCTTGGGCACAATAACCAACCTAACATGCAGTACAATCAGTGCTGTTTTTTAAGAGTGTCTGTGCATAAATGCATAAGGAAACCCCGGAGTATGACATACGATGGAGACGGCCATTTAAACATCAGATAAAACAAAACAACAGCGATCAAAAATAGTGAAGTAGTCCACAGATGCCGTGTTCATTACAGCAGCATCTCTGAGAAATTACTTTGTGGAGAATGCTGTTGAATGAATGACCAGAGAGTAAAGTGTACACCAATTACATACTGCATGATAACATGATTTTAAAAAATGAACAGCTTTTTGTTGTTTGTGTGCGCATGAACTATGAAATCTGGCATTAATTGCACTAGTGTTGTCAAAAGTACTAAAATGTAAAAAATGTGACGCTTTGAGAGCTGTTGAGCGGATTCATAAATTGACCATTGTGTTCACACGCTCAACAGATATGTCCGTGATTGGCTACAATGATCAACGCTTCAAAAACATGTTGTAAATAGACATCAATGACGCTCTTCACCAAGCGCTTACACAGATACACACGATCCGCTGATAGACGCCTGCTTTCAAATGCTCCCAGTCAAAAGACATTCAAAACACTTTCAAATTCAAACACTTCTATGTGCTTTCAAACGCTCCCATGTGTTGATCATTGTAGCCAATCACAGACATATAGGGTGAATTCAGTTTGACTGGGACACATTTTGCCATTTAGATGACTTTAAAAAAGTGTCTCAATCAAGCTGAATCAAGCTGAAATTCACCCTATGTTGAGTGCATGAACACAATGGCCAATCAGAGGTGTTAACATATCTGCTCAAAGCATCACATTTTTAAAATTTCAGTACCAACTTGGTATCGAAAAATCCTAGCAACTAGAGGTCGACCGATAGTGGATTTTACCGCTTGCGATAACTAGGTTGAACGACACTGGCCGATAACCACTTAACCAACAGATCGTTTTTAAAATGGATACTAAATGAAAACAAACAAAATACTTAGAGTAAACTAACGCTGAACCATGAAAATGTACTGTACATATTAAATTAACTAAATAAATAGCCTATATAAATATCAAAGGGATAGTTCACCCAAAAATGAAAATTTGATGTTTATCTGCTTACTCCCAGGGCATCCAATATGTAGGTGACTTTGTTTCTTCAGTAGAACACAAATGATGATTTTTTAACTCCAACCGCTGTGGTCTGTCAGTCGTATAATGCGTGTCAATGGGAACTCCATCTATAAGAGTCAAAAAAAACATGCACAGACAAATCCAAATTAAACCCTGTGGCTCGTGACGACACATTAAGACACGAAACGATCGGTTTGTGCGAGAAACCGAACAGTATTTATATAATTTTTTTAACTCTAATACACCACTATGTCCAACTGCCTTGAGCATCCGGTGTGTGAGGTCTGAATGCACTCTGATGCCGGAAGAGATCGCTCTCACTCATTGACATATACACGCGAGAGATCACTTCCGTCATCAGAGCGCGTCTTTTTCAGACCTCACCAACCGGATGCTCAAGGCAGTTGGACATAGTGGTGTATTAGAGGTAAAAAATGTCCCGTTCAGTGCAGTGTGCAGTCTCACATGTCAAAACAAACTCGAGGCGTCAGTAATAGTTTTTATTTCACCTCTAGAGGCCGCTCTTGTACTGTATAATGATAGATGACTCTTCTCAGCTGCTCCAGCAACGGATGCAACACGGAAAAACTATTGGTATGGATTTTTGCTGATAACCGGTAGTCGGCAGCACACTAACAACTGCTCAGAACACCCTAGCAACCACTAAGCAACAAGCCACCCAAGCATTGTGGCATGGAGCGCCACTCACATTCTCTTTAATGTTATACACCATAATGTTGAAGTACTGTTGTTAATATCTCCTTGCTTCATTATAGTAAATCTATAGTTTTCTGACATCAAAACAGTGCTTGAAAGTCAAAGAAATGGAGGGGCTATTGTAAAACTAATCACTTTACCTGTACTCCCATCTTTCAGATAACCTTGAAAAACCAGTTGCCTTTTGGACGTGTGGACATCAGTGCCTTCATCATGTCACTGTTCACACATGTTTTGGCCTGCCTTTTTGGCATTGGATCATGGGTGGCCATTAACGGGATGTGGGTGGAGCTGCCTCTGATTGTCAATGACATTCCTGAGGGTTGGTACCTGCCCTCTTATCTCACAATAATTATCCAGATGGCCAACATTGGCCCTCTCTTCATCACGCTCATGCACCGCTTCAGACCGGGTGTGCTGGACGAGCGGCCCGTTATCTACACGATTGTGACAGTCGGCGTGGTGGCCACCTTACTCCTGGCTTTCCTCTGGAACCTCAAAGTTACTTTTGCAGATGGTGAACATAGTGCTGCCTTACTGTCCCTCAGCTTCCTGCTGTCTGTTGTGGACTGCACCTCGTCCGTCACCTTTTTACCCTTCATGATGCGTCTACAGCCTCAGTACCTCACCACCTACTTCATTGGAGAAGGTCTAAGCGGCCTGGTCCCAGCACTAGTGGCTCTTATCCAAGGTGTAGGGGTGGTCCACTGTAAAAATGCAAGTGCTAATGTGAATGTTAGCATGGGGAACTTATCCTTCGATGGAGAACTAGAGGCACACTACCAGCCAGCCAACTTCTCCGCTCAGGGTTTCTTCCTTTTCCTCAGTGCGATGATGATGGTGTGCTTGGGAGCTTTCCTGTTACTCAATCTCCACCCAGCTGTGGCACGGGAACGCAAGAGCAAAGGTTATATTGATGATTCTAAGCGGGTAGAGAAGATTGATATAAGTCAATCCCCAAACAGTGAAACTCCAGAACAGAGACCCATGCTGGATTTCCCAGAAGGCTCAGTGATAAAACGACGCAGCTCATTTGGAAAAGGAACCTACAGCAGAATAGAGCTGGTCTTCATTTTTGTAGTTCTGGCCTGGGTCAATGCATTGACCAATGCAGTCCTGCCCTCAGTCCAGTCTTACTCGTGTTTGCCGTATGGAAATCAAGCCTATCATCTTGCAGCCACTTTGTCCTCAGTTGCAAATCCAGTGGCATGCTTCATTGCCATGTTTGTACCAATCAGGTGAGAACAATAATAATAATAATTTAATAATTTATGTGTACGCTAGTGTACACACATAGTTGAAAACACAGCCTTGCAAATTATACTTCTTTTGACTTGTACACAGGTGTTCAACGTCCAGTTTTGAGCAATCTCTCTCCACAAGTTACAACCAATGTAAACACTGTATTATTTCATGCTACAAATGAGGGTACATTCTAAACTCTTCGCACAATCACTGATGCACTGATTTATATGCTAGACAACTAGCATCTAGCTAGATCTAAAATCTGGAGGATCACTTGTATCATTGTTATATTGTAATTTTGCTTAGATCTGAAAATTGCTCTGTGGTAAAGCATGTGGTGGATTTTCCCCTACGCACCTGACTTAAAGAATCACTTCAGAATTAAAATTTCTTGATAATTTACTCACCCCCATGTCATCCAAGATGTTCATGTCTTTCTTTCTTCAATTAAAAAGAAATTGGGGTGTGTAAATTATCAGGAAATTTTAATTCTGAGTGAACTAATCCTTTGTTTACCTGGGTCATCTCCTAATTGACGCCCCTAAACATCTCCTAATTGATGCTCTATAATAATAAGTCGTCAACATCTTGACCCTTTTGAACACTATTACCTGGGAAATAGATCTCTAGTGCTCTAACATGCAGGTAACAGCAAATAACCCAGACAGATTCCAGCAAATGTTCTTGAATGCTTTTAATCACAGCCGGGAGAGTTCTCATAACAATCTCAGAGAATCTCACCACCCAAAAAAAAAATAAATACAGCAGGTTTTATAGGATTTCAGGTACATCATCACACAGTCAAAATAACATGATGTATTACTCATTATCATCAGTGTAATATGATTGGTTCAGATTTGAGCAAAACAAGCTTCCACCTTCCTCTGTTATTGGCAAAGCAAATTTAGATCAGAATCACTGAATCACAGAATCATCAAAATCACAAAGTTAATAGTTCTTTGATTTCTCAATATGTCATGGGATTATTATAGACCTTTATATCCGGATGCTGTCAAGCTGTCAGCACTGCAAAATTTTCCATTGTTACAACACACAACGCTTTCAGTCTTAGTAATTACTTTTCTATTCTCAAGAGTTAATTTTTAAGCCTTTAAGGAAAAAGAAGTGTTGTTGGTTAATTAGCACTAACAACATGACAACAATTTACTAATAAATACGGAAAAAAAAAACTTTGCTTTTTTTTTTTTTTTTTTTTTTTTTTCGTACAGACGACAACATTGTCAAAAACGTTTTCAAAAAAATTTACACTTTGAAATCCATTTTCACAAGTTTGTGTTTTCAGGCCCATTGTAAATGAACGGCCAAAATGCAAATAAAGTTTTCCGGTTTTAACTGAAAACTGTGTCAAATGGCCTTTAAGGCATTACTGACATCACAGTATACATCACAATATACATCTCCGCCTGTATATTGTAAAAAGAAATGAATTTGACTAGAAAAATGTATGTAACTATTCTGTTTCCAAGTAATGTTTGACTGGCTGACATGTTTTTGTTATACAAATTTATCCAACTTCTTGACTATGTCCAAGGTCTCTGGTGCTGATGGCGGTTCTGACAGTGACGGGCACTGGGTTTGGAGCGTATATAATGGCCATGGCAGCACTAAGCCCTTGCCCTCTGCTGATCAATCATGACCTCGGAGCAGCTCTCATTGTAAGGCTCACACACACAAACACACATGCTTTCCACTGGTGATAGTTGTTCCATATTGTGCAAGCATTCATTTAGACCTGTAAATGTGACAGTAAAGTAAATATACTGGCACTGGCATTTACCTTGTTTTAAAGAATTCAAAAGGGCATCTAATTGTAAGTTACTACTCTTACTACATTTGTTAGAAATTCAACATATACAAGACGTAAAGTGCACAGTACTACATACTTCAGCACAAATGTAATGTGAGGGCAACTACATCACATAATCTCAATTTTCTCTTTCTCCCTTCTTTAGGTCATAACCTGGGTCATATTCGTCCTCACTCTGTCCTATGTGAAGGTGATTATTGGAGTGATCCTGCGAGATGAAGGCCACAGCGCCCTCGTGTGGTGTGGAGCTGTGGTGCAGCTGGGCTCTATGTTGGGTGCCCTGTCAATGTTCCCTTTGGTTAGCGTTTATGGACTTTTCCAGTCAGGAGAACCCTGTAAAACGAAGTGTCCTAAATAAAACCAATCGTTATTCTGATAGATTCAGAGTAAAGTGAATTAAAGCCACACAAGGTTGAATAATACACAGATATCTGACCACACATTTTTCCATTATACCTTTTTTTTTTTTTTTTTGCATTAACTACTTGTACTGTTCCAACAACTATTTTTCCTTTTGGTTGTCATTTAGTTCAAAGTACTGTTACATCACAACAAAACAAGCTTCATAATCTGCTGTAATATCTGGCACTCCCTTACAGTTACAGTGTAACTTGTCAATTATAGCATTTTTGTTATATTTAAATGTTATACTTGATATGTTGTATTTTTAATATCTTATTGAAGTCCGAGGTCATGTTTTTTTTTTTAAAGAATTGGACAATATTTATGATTTTAAGACATGATGCCTAAGAGATATAAAGCCTTGACAATCCTATTTCTTTCTTTTTTTATTTGTATTTTTTATTTACAAGACTGTATGAAGTTTAGAAAAAAATAAATATTTGTTCTTTAAGTATTAAGTAAAGTTGTGGTTATTTCTGTGAAAGGTCTATTTGGCTAATATCAGTCAGTCACGTCATGTAATCAGCTAATCTGGTATATATTGTATTACAGAGGTTCTCAAACTGGAAAACCTCAGAGAGACTGTGAAATTTTAATGGGCGTATGAAATTATTTATTATCATCAAGGAAAAGTGAGCCTAAATACAGGTGCTGGTCATATAATTAGAATATCATCAAAAAGTTGATTTATTTCACTAATTCCATTCAAAAAGTGAAACTTGTATATTATATTCATTCATTACACACAGACTGATATATTTCCAATGTTTATTTTTAATTTTGGTGATTATAACTGGCAACTAAGGAAAATCCCAAATTCAGTATCTCAGAAAATTAGAATACTGTGAAAAGGTTCAATATTGAAGACACCTGGTGCCACACTCTAATCAGCTAATTAACTCAAAACACCTGCAAAGGCCTTTAAATGGTGTCTCAGTCTAGTTCTGTAGGCTACACAATCATGGGGAAGACTGCTGACTTGACAGTTGTCTAAAAGATGACCATTGACACCTTGCACTAGTGATGGCGAGATGAAGCCTCATGAAGCATTGAAGCTTTTCAGCCAAGTGGTTCACAAAAAGGTTCATTTCTCAAGGCTTCATTTGCTCACAATACCACCTGGTGGTCAAAGAGTGTAAAACAAGTAGATACATTACAGATGACCCGATGTGATCTCTGTATTTTGTGGCAGTTATGGCCTAGAAATAACGGTGAAGAAAAAATAATTTTCCACAAAGACTTATATATTTATTTGAATGTAATGTGTATTTTCTGGTTGCATATAATGATTGTATAACATAAGTGTGTAATAAACGTATTGGCTTCAAATGAATGGGGCTATCAGTGTAAACTAGGGCTGTAACGATATGCGATATGAAACCGAAATCGCGATACGCAGGTCCACGAACCTGTATCGCGATGTGAGAAGGCAGAATCGCGACACACCCCTTCCAACTCCCAGAGTTATCCTTCCTGTCCAGATCCAATGCTACCACATTTTTAAATTACTATAAGTATTAGGGGTGTAACGATTTATCGTAGATGGTGTGTCTCAATCAGCTCTCTAGTTCAGTAAGTGTTTCGGGCACACATTGAATCTTGCAAGCAGGTTTAAACGTTTCTCATGTCAGTCTCTTGCATGGTCGCGTGAGAAAAGTCGTGGCTTTCTTTCACCGCAGTGCACAGGAACAGCTGTGCTCACAGAAAAGCAAAAGACGCTTGCGATGCTTTGCTTTAAGAAGTTCTGTGGGGCCGTTCACATATTGCGTCTTTTCCGCAAGTCAGTTATTATTTTCAAATGTAGCCGCGCGGCAAGCGCGCTCATAATGGGATCAACGCGGTCGCGACGCGCATGCAATTCTCAACTTCTCAGAATGCCGCAAGCGCACCGCAGGTCGTGTGACAAGAATCAACCGATCAGCTATGGCCTTTCCGTAACAAAACATCAAAAGCTCAGCCGAACAGCTGATCATAGCTGTACATGGTGGTTTTTATATCTTATCTCCATCAATATATCTCGTAGTAAAACTAATGCAAGGGCTAGAAATCATTTATCCTTAGCAGAAACATCCTGATCCTCTTGGAGAGCTCAGTTCATGGTTGCATAGCAACGACCGACGCCACGGGAGCGCAAGCGCTTTGGAAAGAAGGAGAAGCGGTGCGGCCGCGCCTTCCACGCGTTTTTAGACGCGATATGTGAACGGCCCCTATTCATAATTCTAAGTTCATGTTAAATTTAACATTTTTTTTCAGTGACAGACAGCCCTATTCAGCTGTTAATTTGAATACAGAAGGTTTTTATTAAAATTTTATATTTATTTATTTTATTGAAATGTGATCTTGTATGTACAACAAGGAAAATTATTGAAATTTGTTCATGTTTTTTTAATAAATCTTGTTTGAATTTCAGTTTCATTTTGTTCAAAATATCGTGATACGTATCGTATCGTGAACTCCGTATCGAGATACGTATCGTATCGTGACCTGAGCGTATCGTTACACCCCTAGTGTAAACAAATTCTTTGGTCATAATAGGCAGGAGGGGCGATATTATTATTCTAAAACCACAAATTCTGAGGGGATCCCATGGTTTATATGACTGTCAAAATGTCGCGTCAAGATTCGAACTGCATCCAGTCGAACCATTCAAACCAGTCAGGCAGAAGCGAGGCTTCGAACATCATCGTTGACGTCACTGATCTAAAGCGATACAAGCCTCGATACGCGCTTCACTGAAAGCTTCCGGGATTTCTCGACACACGCTCCGAAGCCTCGGCACAGACCGTAACATCACTACCTTGCACAAGGAGATCAAGACACAAAAGGTCATTACAAAAGAGGCTGGCTGTTCACAGAGCTCTGTGTCCAAGCACATTAATAGAGAGGCGAAGGGAAGGAAAAGATGTGGTAGAAAAAAAGTGTACAAGCAATAGGGATAACCGCACCCTGGAGAGGATTGTGAAACAAAACCCATTCAAAAATGTGGGGGAGATTTACAAAGAGTGGACTACAGCTGGAGTCAGTGCTTCAAGAACCACTACGCACAGACGTATGCAAGACATGGGTTTCAGCTGTCGCATTCCTTGTGTCAAGCCACTCTTGAACAACAGACAGCGTCAGAAGCGTCTCGCCTGGGCTAAAGACAAAAAGGACTGGACTGCTGCTGACTGGTCCAAAGTTATGTTCTCTGATGAAAGTAAATTTTGCATTTCCTTTGGAAATCAGGGTCCCGGAGTCTGGAGGAAGAGAGGAGAGGCACACAATCCACATTGCTTGAGGTCCAGTGTAAAGTTTCCACAGTCAGTTATGGTTTGGGGTGCCATTTCATCTGCTGGTGTTGGTCCACTGTGTTTTCTGAGGTCAAAGGTCAACGCAGCCGTATAGCAGGAAGTTTTAGAGCACTTCATGCTTCCTGCTGCTGACCAACTTTATGGAGATGCAGATTTCATTTTCCAACAGGACTTGGCACCTGCACACAGTGGCAAAGCTACCAGTACCTGGTTTAAGGACCATGGTATCCCTGTTCTTAATTGGCCAGCAAACTCGCCTGACCTTAACCCCATATTGTGAAGAGGAAGATGCGATATGCCAGACCCAACAATGCAGAAGAGCTGAAGGCCACTATCAGAGCAACCTGGGCTCTCATTACACCTGAGCAGTGCCACAGACTGATCGACAGTAATTCAGGCAAAAGGAGCCCCAACTAAGTATTGAGTGCTGTACATGCCCATACTTTTCAAGTTCATACTTTTCAGTTGGCCAAGATTTCTAAAAATCCTTTCTTTGTATTGGTCTTAAGTAATATTCTAATTTTCTGAGATACTGAATTTGGGATTTTCCTTAGTTGTCAGTTATAATCATCAAAATTAAAAGAAATAAACATTTGAAATATATCTATATGTCTGTGTGTAATGAATGAATATAATATACAATTTTCACTTTTTGAATGGAATTAGTGAAATAGATCAACTTTTTGATGATATTCTAATTATATGACCAGCATCTGTAGCCTACATATCATCATTGCTCTTATTGTATTACATTTTCTCCCAAAGCAGCTTTATAAAGACAGTGGTCAGAAGGTCACCGTGATTTTGCCAAGACATGTTCCTGGATCAACATATTTTGTTGATTCTGGAACAACATTCCTATCTGAAAATTTAGTCCTAACCTCTTCCCTTTTGTTTTCTTTTTTTAAGAACTAGTATTTCAGCACACATTATTGTTATAATGAGAACATTTGGATTATGTTCTTTATTATATGGAATAAGCCTGCTACAAGGTCACCGTGATTTTTCCAAGTATCAACATATTTTGTTGATCCTGGAACAACATTCCTATCCGAAAATTTAGTCCTAACCTTTTCCCAACCCCTAAACCTAACCCTACCCATAACTTATCCCTAAAATCAGAGGGAAATGATGAATAACACTGAATAATGTTTTATGAAAAACACTGATGTGGAAGCACCTAACCCTGGTTATAAGCCTAAAGTTGACATAAAGGGTAAACTTGTCCCTCAAATCTGATTGGTTGATTGGAATGTTGTTCCAGGATCAACAAAGATGTTGATCCAGGAACATGTTGTACTTGGTGAATCGTTCACCATGGTGGGATAATGGCCCATAACCAGGGCTGGGTAGGTTACTTTTAAAATGTATTTCACTACAGATTACAGAATACATGCTTTAAAAAGTAATTTGTAACGTATTTCGTTAGATTATCCAAGTTTTTTAACTTAATCTAAATACTTTAGAATACTTTGGAATACTAATATGTAACACACACAAAAAAATTAATTTCAAGTTTTTCTCACAATTCTGACTTTTTTCTCAGAAGTGTAGAATTGCAAGTTGCAATTGCGAGTTATAAAGTCAGAATTCTGAGATATAAATTCGCAATTTCCCAGTAAAAAAGTCAGAATTGCAAGAAAAGAATCCGAACTGTGAGATCTCTCGCAATTGCGAGAAAAAAGTCAGAATTGCACGTTTTTAATCACGCAATACTGACTTTATAACTTGCATTTACAAATTTATATCTCACAATTTTGAGAAAAAAGTTCAGAACTGTAAGATGCAAACTCGCAATTGCAAGGAAAAAAGTCACAGTTTACATTAATGTTTAAATGAAATTCAGAGTAATCACTTTGGTAATCTGAAATACTTTTCAAGTGTAACTGTAATTTGATTACCACCCATTTAAAATGTAACTGTAATGAAATACAGTTACTCAAATTTTGTATTTTAAATAAGTAACTAAGTTACATGTATTTCGTTACTCCCCAACCCTGCCCATAACAAAAAAAGAGCAAAAATGCCTATATCTTAACCTTCCTTCTCTGACATGCTTTAATGAAATTTTGGACAAACACACACACAAACAAAAATTAGCTGGCTATATATAATGTTATAATAGGCGATGACCTAATTAATTACTCCAATTATTGTAAGACAATTTGTAAACAAAAAAGAAAAGAAAACGACTTTATACTATTTTCTAAACTATTAATGCAAAACACCAGTCTGATCACGCTTGCAATGCAGTCATTCATAAAACTTGAGTTTTCATTAGGCTTTATGTTTTCTTTTTTTAAAACTAGCACACATTATTGTTACAATGAGAACATTTGGTTTAGCTCTTTCTTATCATATGAATAAGTAGGCTAGTTATAGCATGGGGATGGGTGGGTTCTTTTTAGAATAAGATTTTTGAAATGGTTTGAGGAAGGAGCTGATAGGGGTTGGTAATGATTTGCAAAATAAATTGATGGTCATGTTTACTTTTGGCGTTAGCCTGTTTCCTCGGCTGGATGTAACATCACTGAGCTACATGTGTTAAAACTAAAAGTTTTCTTCTACTACTACGTACTGAAAGAGTATTAATATCTAATAAGTCTACAGTACTTTTAGATTTTTTTGTTCACGAACTAAAAATAACAAGTCCTTACCAAGATGGCCGCAGTTCCGGGTCGTGAATTTCACTGGCTGACAGCAGGCGCAACTTCCGCTCTCAACTCCTCCTTTGTCTGAGTCCTTTCGGTCCTCCGCCTAGTTATTTATTTATTTCATTTTCGTTTGTGGGGTATATTTTTATATATCCTTATCTCTCGGTTATTGAATGACATTCGATTCCGACACATATATGCCTAAAAGCAAAGCCCCCAAAATGGATGATCTGGACTACAGTAAGTAAAGCTGGTTTATTGTTGTGTGTAGTGCCGCATTACGTTACTGTATCATATGAGCTTCGGAAAGGCTTCACGCAGAAGGATGTTTTTGCTATTTTAAAGGGTTTAAACCTAATGTCATTAGTTTGTCGTCACCTCTATCATTTCTGCAGCTTTAGTACATCATTCAGCTGCCCATCTTCTGGATTCATTCATGTTCGGCCTCCTTCAGTTGTTTACATCTGTATTGTGTCTCTGCTTTTATCACAGGCTGAATAAATCCATGTCAACATTGTGGTTTTCATAAGTGTGTCATAAAAATGTCAGCTGTTCATCATCATACATCTTTTGGTTGGCATTACTGGATTTTTAACAGTATTTCTGTCTGTTGGTTTTAAGGAGTCATTCTTAAACACATACAGATTTGTCTTAATTTTAGTGAATTATGAACTTAATGCAGCACAGAGAGTGAAATGCTTGTCATCATCAGTCCTGCTGCACATTTAATTCTTTACAGGAAGATCTGGAGATGGCATGAAGGCCTGCGTACAGTGAGATGTAAAAGTCTGAGACCACATTGAAAACCTAGGATTTAAACAACAAAGAAACGTTATGATGAAGCCTTAATTTCTATGCAACTAACCAGATGTACAGTAGTGGCCAAAAGTGATGTACATAGAGGATATGTAAATAGATTTAGTATGTAAATGGATGTCAGTGGTCATGTGATTCTGCAGATGGTCAGATTTTCTTCTTCCACTGAAGCACAAGATGCTGGAGAATATGATCGTCAGCTTTAGTTCATGTAGCTCCAGTGCTGCTGTCATTGCAATAAGAGAGACACACCTCAAATATTGAGACATTCTCAGATTCATTTTATTTATTTAATCAACTTTCTTTAAAAAAAAAAAAAAAAAAAAAAAAAAAAAACAGATTTTTTTTAATGTATCTGTTCAAATTTAGGATTTGCGGACTGAAAGAAGTATAAAGGTACAAATGGCAGATGAAAAACTGATATCATCTGAATTGGCATGTTGTTTTTTAATCGTGAGCCTTTTAACATTTTTGTAACGGCTGTGCTGTTTTCAATATTTTAATTGTTTTCAATTAAAATATTTGAAATGGGGTGGAGTTGGGTGAACAGTTTGATGGGGTTGGTATTTTTAGTTTTACAAAATCAATTCATTTTCAAATTTAACATCAAATTTTCATGCCGATTAAAGGGTTAGTTCACCCAAAAATGAAAATAATGTCATTTATTACTCACCCTCACACATCCGTAAGACCTTCATTAATCTTCACATGAACTGATTTAAATATGTTTTTAGTACATTAATGGATCTTGAGAGAGGAAATGTTATTGCTGGCTATGCAGGCTTCACTGAGTCATTGGATTTCAACAAAAATATCTTAATTTGTGTTCCGAAGATTAACAAAGGTCTTACGGGTGTGGAACGACATGAGGGTGAGTAATAAATGACAGAAATTTCATTTTTTGGTGAACTAACCCTTTAAGTCGGTTTGTAATGAAAAAAAAATAGAAGCATTTAGACCCCATTGTATACCACTGACTGTTCAAAAAGCAGAATCTAATAGTGTCATGTTTTTTATTTTAAGTGATTCACTTGAGGCTTTTGATCCGAAGATTGTGAAAATTTGTTCCGAGGAACGCCAGAGTATGTGTGTCTGCCTGCAGGCATTGCTTTCTGAGCTTCTGTGGGTTTGGCTCTGTTTTGTCCTGGCTTGCTCTCTTTAAAGCTTCCAAACAGCCGCTGGTGTCGCAAGAGTCATCCTTCAGTCCACAGAGAATCCGAACGTAAACCTCTCCTCCAGTATGCAAACAGTTTCCTGCACATGCGCAGTGCCCCGAATCCTGATTACGTTTCCATCTCACATCATAAAGTGAATGATATTAGACACAGGCCAGCAATTACAGAATGTCAAGTGCGGCAGGAACATGAGAGATTGGTAACGTGGAAGACAGGGGGTTTCGTGCGAAAGAGGCCCCGGTGTAGTGAATAGGAAAGGAACTATCCACAGTCCCTGTGTCCTCATTTCGCCCTCCTTTCCCTCTTTCTCTCTCCACAGTCCCAGCGGACCTGAGCCCAGAGGAGCGCTCCGAGCTGGAGGAGATCCGGCGCAGAAAAGGAGCGCTGCTTCTTGAGATCCAGAGACTGAAAGAGGAGCTGAGAGAAGCCATTATAGAGGTGGAGGGGCTGGAGACCAGCACAGAGGGCAGGTTAGGCTCACATTTATATTATTGGGAACTGAAACATACAAGAATTTCCTCTGATGTTTGGTAGATATTTTTATTTCTCCAATTTGCCTTCTCTGATAGATAACACTCAATAAAAGCGCACACACACGTTATCTCTGTGTGAACAGTGCAGTCATTGACATGAACTTGAACTCTTCATGTTGTGTGTTCAGGAGGTTCATTGAACACTCAAAGTGAGCTATTGTACTTAACACCTGAAAACAATATTGATCTCCTGTCTTTTATTTTGTAGCAAAACATTACAGAAGAGTCGACATGTGGCCATGGGCAGGAAAAAATTCAACATGGATCCGAAAAAGGTAAGCCATCCTAAAAGTGAAGTTAAAAAGTAATAAAGAAATCCACTGTTCCATTCTGCCACTCCATTTTCCAACATAAACGAAGTGAATGAAAACGAAACGAAAACAAAGTTGCTTTTATATATATATATATATATAATGTGTGTGTATATATATAATGTGTGTGTGTATATATATATATATATATATATATATATATGTGTGTGTATATAATATTATTACAGTTTTATAAGAACTGTTTTTCATTGTAATATATTTTAAAATGCAGTTTATTCCTGTGATGTCAAAGCATCATTACTCCAGTCTTCAGTGTCACATGATCCTTCAGAAATCATTCTAATATGATGATTTGTTGCTCAAGAAACATTTCTGATTATTATCAGAGTTGAAAACAGATGTGTTGCTTCATATTTCTATGGAAACTGGTACATTTTTTTCAGGATTTTTTGATGAATAGAACCTTTAACTGCATTTATCTGAAATAGAAATTGAAAGTCTTTACTGTCACTTTTGATCAATTTGATACATTCTTGCTGAATAAAAGTATAAATTTTATTTAAATACATTTAAAAGAAGATTAGCGTTTTATGAAAACGCATATAGGTTTCTCTGACACATAAATTTGTTGCCAAAATAAGGATATTATTTGGCAGGACAATTTGTGAAATATTAAAGGATTAGTTCACTTTCATATGAAAATTACTTCAAGCTTTACTCACCCTCAAGACACCCTAGGTGTATATGACTTTCTTCTTTCCGATGAACACAGAGTTGAACGTTGAACGATACCAACAAGTATGAAGCTGTGTCTACATCCTTATATGTGTTCATCAGAAAGAAGAAAGTCATATACACCTAGGGTATCTTGAGAGTGAGTAAATCATGGGGTAATTTTCATTTGAAAGTGAACTAATCCTTTAAACATTTTGTTACGTTTTAATCTTTTCTTCATTTTTCGACACATTTTCCTCTTTTCCACAGGGCATTGTGTTCCTAGTGGAGAATGAGCTTCTCAGACACACTTCAGAGGACATTGCTCAGTTTCTGTACAAAGGAGAAGGACTCAATAAAACTGCAATAGGAGACTATTTGGGTGAAAGGTACACTTCAACTGTATTATATCAGTGATTTTTATTTATTTATATTTTTCTGACTGTGTAAGAAAAAGAAATTTCCAGTTGGTAAAAAAAGAATTACAATAACATATAAGCTAAGCATGTGCAAAACTATGAATTTTTGTTTTAAATCAATTGTATAAAAAGATGTATTTCAGATTTTCAATGCATATAATAGCCAAAGATGTCCATGTTTATTTGACTGTAGCAGAGGTGCATTTGGCATGAATTTAAAGACACTTTTCTGAGAGGGTTTAACCTTGGAAACTGTCTAACAGCTAAAGCAACAAGCATATTTAAAGTGATTTATGATATTATAGATCAGTGATTTTAATGTTGTTAAAATATTTCTCTCTCTCTTTCAGAGATGACTTCAATATTAAAGTATTGCAGGCTTTTGTTGATCTTCACGAATTCACAGATCTGAACTTGGTACAAGCACTTCGGTAAATCAGCAACTTTCTTCAGTGTTATTTTTATTTATTTTTTTATTTTTTATTAATATTTTGAATTAGCTTTTATTTTTAGTTTTCATGTTGATTTTAATTTTAATATTAGTCATTTCTTTGTGCTTTTGTCATGTTTTTTTTTTTTTTTAGCTTTTTAGCTTTAATTTATTTTCAGTTAATAATTTTAGTACTTAACTAAACTTAAACTTATTTCAGTTTTTTGCCAAGACAACATTTCTAATAATAATTCAACTAATATTTATATTTTATTTTATTTCAGCTTTATTTCAATTAACAGAAATGTTTTTTTAACAGTATTAGTTTTAGGAAACGACAATAACCTTGACTTTTCTGGATGTTTTTTCATAGAGGGTTATCTAGCAACATATTGTTCAATTTAAGTGTTTTTGTGTGTTCAAAACATGGTTATTTTTGTAGTATTCATACAGTTATTGTGTTGTGCTTGTGTTCATGCTGTGTCCGTCTATTTCTGCTCAACGCAGGCAGTTTCTGTGGAGTTTCCGCTTGCCAGGCGAGGCTCAGAAAATCGACAGGATGATGGAGGCCTTTGCGCAAAGATACTGTCACTGCAATCCTGGAGTCTTCCAGAGCACAGGTCTCACACACACACACACACACACACACACACATTGAAAATTGATTTGAAAATGCTCAGCATAGTTATAATTAAGTGTATCTGTTTCGACTGCTGGTTTAAGTCATGCACTTTGACACACTAAGAACATTTCAGAACTTGTCAAACACGTAATTCATTGCTGCTGCAATTCAGTTTTTGTTTCATTTTCAAACTCTGTCATCTGCCCGCAGACACTTGTTACGTGCTGTCGTTTGCCATCATCATGCTGAACACTAGTCTGCACAACCCCAATGTGCGGGACAAGCCCACGGTGGAGCGATTCATCAGCATGAACAGAGGCATCAATGATGGGGGAGATTTACCAGAGGATCTGCTCAGAGTGAGTCTGAACATGTGATTTGATTTTTTTGAGGACTAAGTCTAAACTTTCTGGTTTTAATTCATTTTGAGAGAATATTTGGGGGATGATTGCAAAAACTTTAAAAGTGGTGTAAAAACTATGTACCAAATAATTGATCTTGTTTAAAAAAGGGGACATTCTCAATTATAAGTCGTCAAATTCCTGAAGTGTTTCAAGGAGCCATTTTGTTAAAAGAAGACCATGTTACATGAGTATTAACTTTTTTTTTTTTTTTTTTAAATATTCCCACCAAGGCCATGTGCTTACATAGGTGTCTATGATAATGCCTGTCAAATTTGATTTTAAATTGAAACCGGTTACACAGTCTGACTCCTATTACAAGCCTTTCTGTTACACGGGCCAATTTAGTCAAATATCTCTAGTTTAGGATGATGATTAAAGATGTAATATAAACTAACCTAATATTTTCAAGAGTTTTTTTTAATTTCACCTTTTTTAAACAAGGTCAGTTATTTGGTATGAATTTTTTACGGTTATACCATATTGACATTTTTGCAACCATCCTCCAAATATTCTTTCAAAATGAATTAAAACCTCAAAAAAGAGAATGTATGCAAGTAATTTGCTAATTTATTTAGAAATTTTAACCCTTTTAAATTTAATTAAACCATATGGACACAAAAAACAATAGCATCACGTCATTGAACCATTAATGACCGTGCAATTTTTTTTTGCAATTAAAAAAATGAAGAATACAAAAAAAGGTCTGCACTCTAAAAAAGCTTTAATTGAAGTACACAGGAGATAAGATGTCAAACGTTTTGGCTCATCAGCGCTCACTGACGAAGGCGAAGAGCCAAAACGTTTGACATCTTATCTCCTGTGTACTTCAATTAAAGCTTTTTTAGAGTGCAGACCTTTTTTGTATTCTTAATTTGAAATATAGGTCTTGGCACCTGATTAGCTGGGAGAGCACGCTGAACGTTTTAATTCTATTAAAATAATGAAAACGAATGACTTCAGCAGGGTCCTATGATTTCTGCAATGTGGACAGAATCACAGAATCCAGTCATAAAAATAGAATTTCCAGTATAATACCAAATGTCACGGAATTTGACACATTTTAGATTAATAAATTAAAAGTCTTCATTCTTAAAAGCCTCTCTGTATTTATCTTTTCTAGCTTGCTACCTTATATTACAAATATTGTTGGCTCCTTGTTGGTTCCTCTTGTAAATTGCTTTGAATAAAAGCCTCTGCTAAATGCATAAATGTAAATGTAAAAGTAAGGCGGTACAATTATTTAAATAGTTATATGGACCAGTGTCTGTGAATATTAAACTGCTATTAGACTGAATTGAAATATGAAGTCTGCATGTTCTACGTGTCTGTGTGACACTGTGTGAATTTACTTCTTAAAGTAATAATAATAATAATAATAATAAAATTATTAACTTTATTGTATGGGCTATCACACAGTTTTAATGGTAAGCCTCTTTTGTGCAGCAGTTTATTTGCCAAAAATAAAAAGGAATTGTTCATTTTCATTTGATTTTGATGCTTTATGCCTTCATTTTCACCACTGTTTTTGTATTAAATCATAAGTCCAGCTCAATTAAAACAGACAACACAGAAAATGTGATGTTTTTTAATCTTTTAATAAATTGTTAGATTATGTATGTTTCTCTATCAATAAATTAGACCTGCTTTTTGATTACTAACATTTTATTTAACTATTTCATAGGGCCCTACTTTAGGTCTCTATGTTGCTCCAAATTGCTGTCAGTGTGAATGACCCTTGTGGTTTTCAAGGCTTTTTTTAATAATGACGCTTCACACTGAATGCTTCCCTTCAGAATCTGTACGACAGCATTAAGAACGAGCCTTTTAAGATCCCAGAGGATGATGGGAATGACCTGACGCACACCTTCTTCAACCCTGACAGAGAAGGCTGGCTCCTCAAACTGGGTGAGTCCCTCCTGATGTACGCCAGGATTGTTTCTGTTTAACCAAAGTTGCTGGCAGGGTCTTTATCATTGCCACTGCATGATATTCTGTTTCATTGCTGCGCTTTGCACTTTTTTTTTCTCCTAAAAAAAAAAAAAAAAAAAACCCAAGCAAAACATCACTTCTAATGTGTTTGGCACTTTCGAAGATTTACTTTCTTTCTGCATGGCGAGCTCTGTGATCTCTCAAGCACTAAAAGCTTTTGAATCTTTTTCCCTCTCCCTGTGTCTCTTTCTCCTGTCTTTCTGTTTCCTGTGATCCGTCTCCCCGTTCCCTTTTTCTGATCTCTTCTGGCTCCTGCTCTGCTTGACCTGTGATTTCTCTGCTGCTGCTGCTGGTGCTGTTCACCCTTCAGGAGGTACGTACAGCCTCTTTTCCCTTACTAAAACAACTCGCAGAGAAGGACCACTTAAGATTAGTACTGAATGATCTTATTAGTCATATTTTCAAAGCATCGTTATTATTGTAGTTAGGGATGCACCGAAATGAAAATTCTGGGTCGAAACCGAAAATTCTGGATGCACTTGGCCAAAAAACGGAAACTGAAAATTACTTTTTAAAAATGATTATTAATTTCTTATTTTAATTTTTTTTAATATATATATATAATTGTATTATTACACATTTTAATTAAATTCAATAATTTTACTGAATCTAAAGTTAAAAAATACAAGCCAATAAAATAACCACACTTTTATTTTAAGTAACACCAAAATTGGACAGAAAATATATTAAAATAATATTAAATATCAATATACTAATATCAATATATTATTCTTTATTCAGTTCTATGAAATGAAATAATATTTAACTAGGGCTGCCCCCAACGAAAGATTTTTCTAGTCGACTAGCAGTCGTTCATTTAAGCCATTAGTCGACTAATTGGGCATTATATTAATTTATTTACTTACACATGGGGGTGGAACATATGCATAGGCTATTCCACGCTCAAGTGCACACATAAAGTTTGCAGGAAAGCACTGGGAAAAGTGATGATTATGAATGTGTCAGAAAAAAATATCAAGGAGACATTTTAATTGTTTAACAATAAACTAGTGTTTTCTGAGTCAGTTTTGGCTGCAAAGTTGAAGTTGACGATACTGACTCATCATTTCCGCAGTAACGCACCTATAGAGAGAAATGCACCTTTCATACGGATTATATCAGAGTATTTGTTTTCAATTCTAATTGCTTCACTTAAAAGTAGTGGTTCAACTGATCACAAAACTCACTGTTCAGATCATAGTCACGAATCGGATCGTTTTTCGGATCAGCACAAAAAAATTGGGGGGTTGGGGGGTATCTTTGCATTTATTACTTAGCCCACCCCGATACCACAGCAGAAACTGCTAGCCTAACTAATACATTAATAATGGCAAGAGAACAGACTGTAAAAACAAACAAAAAAAATAAATACTGTACACCAATTGTACGTATTTTAAGTTGAAAAAGATGCAAGTGATCACGCCGGCTTCTCAGTAAATGCGCTATACTTAAGCTTCCACATTCCGCAAAAACACATGGATATGCACCGAATAACAGCACATGTTTATCTAGTTAATGATAGAGCGAGTGGCTATGTAAAGTCAGACTGCTTGACTTCATCACTTCCTGTGGAGTTTTTTTTTTTTTTGCTCACATCTTGCTCACAAAGGTACAAAAAAATGCTACGCAAGAGTGAAACCTAAACACTGAGGAGCAGGGCAGCACATATTTTCAGCTCATATTTCCAGCCTTTTTTCTCTTTCGGCCAAAAAACGGAAATGCCATTTTCGGCTGATAAATTTCGGAATCGTAAATATAGGTGCATCCCTAATTGTAGTGTTTGTGCTTCAGACATGAATGATTCCTCAAATCATGTGTGTTGTTGCAGAGAGGTTTGGTAGTTAACTGCATGATCAGTAGTGATGAGTACTTTTCGAAGCACTGCTTTGTGAAGCTTCGAAATGTTGCAAATCATTCGTTTCAAACCAGTGATTCTGAGCGTGTATCAAACTGCCAAACTGACATCATGCTTTGTACGAAATTCCAATGGTTCGCCACTAGGGTCGATCTCTCTCACATTTTTATAATAAAAAGGATTTGTAGTTAAAAGTCTCTCATTGGCCTGATTAACCAAGCTCTCCATAAAACAAACAAAACAATCCCTACAAATTCGTAAAATATTTTCATAACACTTCATATTTCTGGGTATTAGATGATTTGTTAATTGCATTTAATAGATTACTTTCAATAAAACATTTGCAGTTGGTTTGAAAAGGTGCATGCATTTTAGGGTTGTGTTTACGTTGCATTTACATCATTCTGACAAGCAGGTGTCACCAGAATGTGACGTTTACACTGATTCGAAACTGAATTATTTAGCAAAGCAATTGGTTCGAAGTTTTGAAAAGCTTAGCTAATTCCATCACTAATGGTCAGACCATAAAATAAGGGGAAGGGAGGGTAGACTGATAATTATAGTTGTGCTGCCTCTACTGCCGTGGATACCAACGAGTCTGCACCTCATCTACTGACCACGATACAGCCACGGTTGTTTGAAGCAAGTCGTTTAAAAAAGTTGTGCTAACAAATGATACTGCGGTGCCTGTTACTGTCTATATAAATCTAGCCGGTTTGGTGTCTCATGTTTCAAATCCAATGACACTGGTAGTGACGATTCTCTCTGACCAATCAGTGATCTGCAGTGTTTACACATCACATATTTTAGTGTCGGTACGGCCAAAGTCCCTTTAAGACAAGTCATTTCACTCGGCGGCCATCTTTGAAACGCCTCTCGGGCATCCTGGGCATCCATGCAGCTCCTGTCTCTTTGAATGGGGAAACATCAAATTCTCCAAAACTGTTTGCCAAGTTTTCAATTAAATTTCATATTTGAAATCACCAATGAATTCTGAACAGCTGTCTCATAATTTTTTTTTTCCAAACGCTCGAATCATGACAAAAAAAAATATTTTTTTAGGCTGGATCGAGCTAATGCGCATGCACAGACCTAAATGCGCGTCTCTTGTGCCTCATATCGGAGGCGCGCGTCTTACTGTTTCTATTGAAACCAGTGCTTCTAACGGCGCTGCAGTGATGCGATGACTTTATCAATCGGCGATTGGCTCTTATTTTGAAGGCAGGACTTATTCCGCCATATTGCGCGTCACCTTGCGTTCACGCCGCCGGCGAGAGCGTCAACATTCGCCTTGGGCGCCCTGTCAACAACGCTGTACTGTTCATTCAAACCGCCGCCGGAGGGAGGGTCAAAGTAAATGACAAGTTGTGGCAACCAATCGGAATCCTCTCAAGCAAGGCCCTTTACATTCCGATTGGTGGCTGCCGAACCGCGTCATAGCTCATTACCATAAAGTTGAGTTGATTTCAACTCTCCTCGATGCTCTCACCATCCAAGACGGTGCTCTTGCCGGAGCTCGCCGCTGGCTCTCATTGAAAATTATGACTTCCTGTCACTTTGACGCTCTCACCGCCGGCGGTGTGAACACACAGTTACACTTTCTCCCATTCAAAACAATACGAGTGACACATCTTGTGTTATTCTATAGTCTTTGGTATGGCTCACTTGGAACCTGAACCAAGGTGTTACTATTTAAGCGAGCCGTACCAAGCCGCAGTGGAAAAAGCGCCATATGCATTTAGAATACAATGTCATTGCAATGTGGTGAAATGGTCAGGCATCCCAATACGTTTGTCCATATAGTGTATATTCTCAGAGACTTGAGGCTGTGAGCTATTTTGACTTTTACCTGTTATCAACCACCTAGCAACCAACCAAAACACAAAAGAAGCAGCATTGTACTCAGGCAACCACTCACAACACACCAGCATCTCGTTAAAGATTTTGTCACTGGCAAACATCACTTATATTTTCTGCAGAAAATGTAAAAATTTTGTAAAATTAGTTTAGTAGGAATTTAGTTGGGTTTTTTAAGGATTTCACTCTACTAATAATATAATGTGTGTAGATATTGTGTCTGTGCAGTTTCATTAGCAGGCTGACACAAGAGGAAATGAGTCATTTGTTGTCTAAAAAGCACCTCTAATCCAGTGTAATCATCTTTCTCAGGAGGTCGTGTGAAAACATGGAAGAGGCGGTGGTTCATTCTGACAGATAACTGCCTCTATTACTTTGAGTACACAACAGTAAGTCAATAAAAAACGGCAATATTTCATCTTATTACACGGCTCTTTTGTGTAAAATGATTTTGTTTAATGACGTTATATAACAAGTAGATGTATTTCTGATAATTAGCCATTTATTAAGCAAGATAATGAATTGGACAATGGTCAGTTTTGTGGGTTTTTTTGCTGAAGGATCATGTGACACTGAAGAGTAATGATGCTGAAAATTCAGCTTTGATCAAAGGAATAAATGACATTTTAAAATATATTCACATAGAAAACAGATATTTTAAATTGTAATAATATTTCACAGTATTACATTTTTTATTGTATTCTGATCAAATAAATAAAGCCTTGGTGAGCAGAAGAGACTTGCTAGATTTTTGAATGGTAATGTATGTTCTGAATTGGCCCCTAATGGGAAGAACTGTCTGATTTACTGAGTGTTTGTGTGTCTTTAGGACAAGGAGCCCAGAGGCATCATACCATTGGAGAACCTGAGTATTCGAGAGGTCGAAGATCCCAGAAAGCCAGTAAGCCAAGTGCAGCTAATCAAATATAACAATTTCAATGATGCTTTTCATAAATCAACTACAGGTTATTTGATCTACCGTTAGGGCGGGGCAGTATATCAAAAACGGTTTGTGGGCTCTGTTTGTTCATGGTGTTGTTTTTTTCTGTGCAGAACTGTTTTGAGCTGTACATCCCCAATAACCGCGGACAGCTGATTAAAGCGTGCAAAACCGAGGCTGACGGGCGAGTGGTGGAGGGAAACCACATGGTCTACCGGATCTCAGCTCCCACCCCAGAGGAAAAGGACGAATGGATCCACAGCATCAAGTGAGTAAACCATGAGTGCTGAATGAAGATGCTCAAGGGATTTATGAAGATCTCAGAGGACGAGGCATTTAAATAAGTAAAGGACTATTAACACCAAGAGCGACCTGACAAAGGGGCTCAAATGGAAATGTTTGCACCGGAATTATTCTCACTGATGGCAGTGCAAGCTTCTATCAGCCTCTGACAAATATTTGCTTATCTAAAGTATGTTTGCATTTCCTGATGGGAATAGCAGTGTATTTGCCAGTGTACTCCTCAGGGCACAAAAATAACAGATACAAATATTTGAAATGTAAATTTTACGCTCACAAGCCTTCCAATATGTCTCCTCCCTCAAACATGATGTTTAGTCTGACATAAAACAATAGTCAGAAAAAATCTATATTTTTTTTTTTTAATCAAAGAGTTTATTGAACCTTTAGAAAAAATCTATAAAATATCTAAAATAAAAAAAGAATTGCATATGTGTTGCAATTGAGTAGTTTATTTGATACATCAGGCTTCTATGGTTCATATAGTATGATTTAGTGAGAATATGGAGCTCAGGATGTAAAAAACTCTTCAGAGGCTCAAACTGTGGAAAAATATGCAATTTGTTGCAGTTCCTGATATTTACATGGCCAAAAAGTAATATCTTGTAATGTAAATCAATGAGATCTTTATAACAGTATAGCAGATACTTGCATAAATATAATTATCAGTCATCACTCTATATCTCCCAGTAATATGTCTTCGTAAGATGATATTTTAATGCTTAGTTTTATGATCAAAGCTCTGTAGTTTCAAAACATACAATGCAATGCAATACAATGATTGAGAGATGAACAAATAAATGTTCCTCAAAAGCCTGATGGATCATAATTTGATACTGGCCTTTTAACATGAATTTTATAAAAAAAAAAAAAAAAAAGTGTTCATCTTGAAATATTACTAACAATTAGTGCTGTCAAAATCAATGCGTTAACGCATGCGATTTAATTTTTTCAGTTTAAAATATTATTAGTTTAGCAGTGCTTCCCACAGGTTTGAAATATACTTGTGGTGGTAGCCGGGCAAAAAATCCTCCTATTACCCACGTCACAAAAATGGTCTACTACATGTGACAAACAAATAATGTGTGGTTTTTAACAGTATTTTTATTTATTGAAATTAATTTTAATTACATAAAATATTACATTTAATTACATACTAATATTATGCATTATTATGCATTGTAAATTATGCAAAATTACAGCATTTAAATGGTTTACATTTTCCTATGTTCTCCTTGTTGTCATATAGTGTCTCTCTCAGTGAATGGGACACTAGTAAAATTTATAAAATGAATAATATGTGTTAAATAATGTTCTTAGTGTTTTCTTCCTGTGGGGGAGACTACAATAATTTACTGTGAATTAAATGGAAATCAAATTAAATACAATTTAATGTGTAACCAAAATACCATTAATGCCCAAAAGAATAAGAAAAAACTTAGCTTGTGACTTTTAATTATAAACAAGCCCATAAATACACAGGTACTCTTATTTTGAAATGTATGTACTATTGCAGGCTGATCCTTCAGATTCTTACAATCGCTTAAATCATTTTATATAAAGGCCATAAAGTAGACATTGTAATAATTCATCAACTTGAGTTCATTAGCAATCGCTTGGCATAAATCTGCGCTTTTCATTGATTGAGAATTACTTTGAAGCAGTCTGAAGCTCTGTTGCGCGGGCTTGTAGAACACACAACAGCGCCCCCTTGTGACTTTTCAAAATGCAGTGCCCGTGGGAATGTCAGCGGGAGTAAACAGCTCTGACGCACACATAACGAGCAGGTACGACACGACTAGTTAATCGATCGCGGATGGTTTCATTATGTTGCGCGGATATAAAAGTATAAGAGGATAAAAATAATAAAAGCAAAAATGTGTCTCCGAATATACTTGGGCGGCCGTTATTATATGTGGGCGGCCCGCCCAAGTAAAGTCTATGTGTGGGAAGCACTGAGTATAGTATTAAAAATATTTAACACAATTAACAATTTTCCCTCATCCTTCCGTCATAGCGTTACATTATATGATCATGCTATTGTTCATTCAAGTGCTATTAAACCATTCAAGTGCGATAAGATGCAAAAAAGAACTGTGAAAAAAAATCTCCTGTTTGTGTGACACACGACTCATGTGCACAGAAAGCCATTTCAGACAGTTCTCTTTCAGGCTTGAATGGATTACATTACAGGTATTTTGACACAAAATTCTGCCAAAATGCCTGCTTTGTCAAGTATCTTCGTAAGCACAGTCTTAAATGAGTTAAATAAAGTCTGTCAGATCCGTGTCATGTGCGTCAGATCTTAAAGTGACAGCAGCCTAATAAACCTGCTGCTGTGATGTTTGTCATTATTAATCATTGTTAATCAAAGAACAAAAGATAAATCACTCACTCTTAATAAGGATTCATCTATATTTAAATTTCTGCAGTGAAGACTGTGAAGTATTTGATAACTTTATTCATTTTCTGTTGATTTCCGACCTGTTAGATTAGATATTTAAAATATACTGTCTATATGTTGTTTGTACATTAATTTGGAGATTAAATGTGATCATTTAGAGGCCTTCAAAATTTGCACTACAGTAGGCTTTATAGGATTAAATAGGAAACATATGCCAACTCTGATCTTCTGTTTTTGTTGCAGGTCTGCCGTGAGCGTGGACCCCTTCTACGAGATGCTTGCAGCCAGGAAGAAACGCATTTCCCTGAAGAAAAAAGAAGAGCAACCCTAGAAATGCTCCATTTCTCCTCCATCCTTCCAAACACTCCATCCATTCTCTGAGAAACCAATGATACTTCATTAAGGTAGCTCTTGTCCTCTCATCAGAAGAATCCGTAATGCTGGTTTTATGGAGAGATGGATGTCGTTGGGTAAACCTGAACGTCATCTTCTTTGGTTTGGATTTAGGTGGTCTGGACTGCACAATTACCCGTCGCTTATGTTAAAACTTCTACTACACTCATACACTACAGTGTTCTTCACTATCACACTAGTTTGTAGTCCCACGCTATATTACGCTGACATTCCATAGAACTTCACCGACAAGCATAACAATCTGCATCTCCATCCTCACCTCATCACTGACAGCACTCACGTTCACTTGTACTTCCTCCACTCTCACATTGGGTGGCGTCTGACCACCGTTCCTGCTATTTACAGCATTTTACTGTGAAGTTCTTACACATACAGGGTAGATGACCAAACAGCCTGATGTATTTTTCTTCATCACCACCATCATCAGGGACAGATTCAACCGAGCCTTTAGCAGAAATGAGCAGGAAGCTTCGTTCACGCTGAAGGCTTTTGTTAGTTCAGTCGCTGTTGATTTACTGGGTCTATTCTGCTGCCTGTCTTAGTTATTTTATCTGAACTGACACTATTTCTCTTGTACTCATTTGAGTTTATTTACATGTTATATATGAAGATGTAAATGAAGGTCATTTCTATTCACACTACATATCAAGACTGAGTAAAGCATATCCCATCAGTTTTTTTTTTTTTTTTTTAGACTAAAATTGGTATATAGAATAATAATGGTATGGGGCACGTGATTATCATATCATTATGACAACTTCACTGACCCATCAAATCATCTGTAGAAACACATCTCATTGTATGTGAATCCTTAAATAAGCTCCTTCACCTTTGAGAAAAGAGCCTTAAAAGTCCCCACAGCCCTGTTTCTGAATGTTCTTACTAGTGTTTCAACTAAACAAACTGTTTAAACCGCTGGGGCTGCAAAACTGTTTTTGGGGGAATCTCATGAAAATATGTCCAGATTATATTGCACACTAAGAAGAAAAATAGATTTTGCAAAAAGAAAGTAAAACTGATTTCCAAGATTTTTTTTTTTTTTTTTTAATCATTTAATTTATTATTTGCCCTTTTTTCATAACTAAGCACATTTCCCTCCAAATGCACCCAGATGTTTGGTGGAATGAAATCTAAATTTGGTAACACTTTACAATAAGGTCTAATTTCTTAAAGGGATAGTTCACCCAAAAATGTAAATTCTGTCATCATTTACTCACCCTCATGTCGTTCCAAACCGGTAAGACTTTAGTTCATCTTCGAAACACAAATAAAGATATTTTTGATGAGATTTCTGTCCCTCCATTGACAGTCCACGCAACTACCACTTTGACGCTACAAAAAGTTCATAGAGATCATAAATCTAATCCATATGAATTGAGCGGTTTAGTCCAAATTTTCTGAAGAGACTCAATCGCTTTATATGATGAACAGATTGAATTTAGGCTTTTATTCACATATAAACATTCATCAACTCACACATCAGTTGTGGTAAACAGAAACTCAAGCATGTTTGCTTGACATGAGAGAACCAATGAGGTTCATTCTCATGTCATCTCACGACCAATTTGTACATATTTTACGAGGTTGCTAATTCGTACGAATTTGAGCGATTTGTCTAAACCCCAGTGACGGGTAGGTTTAGGGGCGGGGTTAGGGGTAGGTCATTCATACGAATTTATGCGAATTTTGCAAATTGTAAAATACGTACGATTTAGCAAAAAACGTGAATTCGTACGAGTGACGTCATACGAATTCGTACGAATTAGCCACTTCGTAAAATACGTACGAATTGCCATGAGATTGTGTTGGTTACGCAGCACGTTTGAGCTTCAGCAAGAGGATTGTTCTCGTGTGTCAATTATGTTCGGTTGAGCTTCTGTTTATGTTCGCTGATCAATGTTTATATGTGAATAAAAGCCTAAATTCAATCTGTTCATCATAGAAAGCGATCGAGTCTCTTTAGAAAACTTGGACTAAACTGCTCAATTCATATGGATTAGATTTACAATCTCTTCATGAACTTTTTGAAGCTTCAAAGTGGTAGTTGCGTAGCTGTCTATGGAGGGACAGAAATCTCTCAGATTTCATTAAAAATATCTGCATTTGTGTTTCAAAGATGAACGAAAGTCTTATGCGTGTTAAGACATGAGGGTGAGTAAATGAAGACAGGATTGTCATTTTTGGGTGAACTATTCCTTTTGTTAACATGAGTTACTATGAACTAACAATGAACAATGTATGTTTACAGCATTTATTTATCTTTGTTAATATTAGTTAATATAAATACAGTAGTTTGTTAGTTCACAACGTGTTAAATAGTGTTACAACTTTTGATTTTAGAAATGTTTTAGTAAATGTGGGAAAGACCTTATTGTAAAGTGTTACCCTCATTTCTTAATTCTTTTGAATTTGGGATGAAATTTGATTGGGACATGATCTTGACAGGTTTGGTGAGATTCGCTCTCTTACTCTGTGCCATTACAAGCAAACCGTCTCGATTGGCCAAAAATTGTGCAGTTAAAGTCTGATCTTTCAGAATGTGTGTTTGCTTTGGCAGAGAAAGACGTGTCTGCTGCTTAATCCCCCACAAACATAACTTTATATAATTCCTGATCCTAAAACATGTGCCAGGCGTATCTGTATTGTTGCTCGTGTGAAACTAGTTACTCCCTCTTACTCAGTGCTGTTCAGTTTGAAGGAGTCCATGGCAGCTTTTACCAATGTACATTATATTTTGCCTTTTTCTGTTTGTATATACATGTTGTTATGTTTGTTTACAACGCAAATTGCTAGCATCTTTATTTATTGTTTTTCCAATTCTTTCTTTTTTTGAGAAATAAGGATCGGGGTTGCATGTCGTACTGAATTGAAGCATCTTTTATAAAGGGTGAATCCCAGTGTTTTGGGCACGTCTAAGGCGACTATTAGCGTTCTGTATTTCTAAATCAAATCTGCAAATTGGCATTGCAGTCAACACGACAAGCTTCTAGTGACAATTAAAACCACGTGTGCTTGATCAAAACAAATCGATAAGGAACGTTCCAGAAATATTTGTAAAAGCCGATTATACGGAACACTAATAGCGTCTGGAGTCTAACATAATAACCACACTATTTAAATATACTAATTATGAAACGGATAATACTGAGAATTGTTTAGCAGTGTATTTTGCTTGACTTTTGTGATTTTTCCCGATTAATATAAAGCTTGGCTATAGTAATCAATGTCTTTGACTTTAAGACATATTTAATAGTTTGGAGTTAGAATCCACGTTTATGGCACTTTAATAGAGTTCAGCACAGTTTTGACTAAAGGACAGCTTGATTTACTCTCTAGTGCCCTCTATGAGTATGTAATCAGTACTGCAGTTTTTAACTGGTTTAAGCTTTGCTGCACACGTAAAGGATGCCAGTATACAGCATCCACATCAAATCATTTGAGGTGAACCTGCTTCACACTGTATTGTATGTTAACCCACAGGCCATACATATATAACTGAGAGAGATCTCCAAGTGTTAAATGGCATTAAACTGCTGACTGCAACCGTACATTCCTTGATATAAGCTATGTGTTTAAACGAATAGTTTGGGCATGACGTGGTCTGATGAAGACTGTAGAATGACTCTGATGACTTGAATACGTTTTGGAGACTCTAAATCTGGGCATTCTTAAAGAGAAGTGCAAAGGTGCCAAAGCCTTTCAGCTAGTCTGTGAATACAGTAGGACAAATGAAAGCGTTTCCTCCTCCTCTTTCTTTTTTTTTTTCCTCCCTGTTACTGATTGGCCACAGAATGGTACAGATTGTTGAGAAATTCATGTAGCAAAATGAAAACTCAGTTATGGTACACTGGTGCCAATCAACTCTAATAAACAAAAGAGATAAAAAAGACATTCATGTTGTGTGTGTTTATTAATAGCTGGTGAGTCTTATTATTCCCAACAAGGTGTACTTGAAAATATTTGTCTTGTTAAACCTAAAAACAGAAGCGATATTCAGTGTGTCTCACAAGAAAACATATTTTTTTATACAGATTCATACTGTGATTCTTGTATTTGCATTAAAGGATTAGTCCACTTTTAAATACACTTTTCCTGATAAATTTACTCACCCCCATGTCATCCAAGATGTTCATGTCTTTCTTTCGTCAGTCGAAAAGAAATGAAGGTTTTTGAGGAAAACATTCCAGGATTTTTCTCCTTACAGTGGATTTCAATGGCTACCAATTTCATTCATGGTTACCATTCAGCGTAAGCGTTATGAAGAATGCGGAAGCGGAAAGTACGTTCAAGACGATATTTTGTTTATAAAGCATAAACGGTTGTATTTTTATCGAAAATGACCGATCGATTCGCTAGATAAGACCCTTATTCCTCGTCTGGTATCGTTTAAAGCCCTTGAAGCTGCACTAAAAATGTAATTTTGACTTTCAATCTGTTGGTAGCCATTGAAATCCACTGTAAGGAGAATAATCCTGGAATGTTTTCCTCAAAAACCCTCATTTCTTTTCGACTGACGAAAGAAAGACTTGAACATCTTGGATGACATGGGGGTGAGTAAATTTATCAGGAAAAGTGTATTTAAAAGTGGACTAATCCTTTAACATGTTATTTAAAAAAGTACCTTTTTAAAGTAAAACTGTCATTCAATTTGTGTGGATGACCGTTGTATATAACATGCAAAGTTATATAGCATGAAATAAGTATTGATATGCCCAGAAAATAAGATGAAATTCTGATAGCTTTTAAATCAATGAGATCTTTATAACAATATAGTAGATACTTACTACCGGTGGTAGACACATTTCTATAAGTGTGTTGTTTTTTCGACCTACTCTGCTTTAGCTTGTTAGCTCACTTCCTGACTGATAACTAGAACGATTAGTGCTGCTTAATCTTTTTATTTTGTGCCTCAGCAAACCACTGCTATACTCAGGCCAGTCTTCCCATAATGTCACAGCACAAGTGAACAGATGTATTTCAGCCTCACCACATCAAGTCTAGGCCCTGTTTACACCTGGTATTAAGATGTGTTTTGGTCGATCGGATCACGAGTAGATGAGGGAGACACATTCCCATTTACACCTGGTGTTTTAATCTGTCTCTTTCGTCCACTTTCAACCACTTCTGTCCTGATTTCTTTGAGGGGAGGGTCTATGGGCAGGTAAATGTATGGGTTTTTCAGATCTTTCGGTCTAATGGACAAAATAAGCTTGTACAATTTACAAATGAACGTGATGACAGAAAAACATAGAGCGGAGAGCGACAGCTTTCTTTTCTGCTCTGAAAGCCACACACAATGAACGCTGTGAGTGCATGTTAATGTTGAGAGAACATTGTGCAAGGTGCCCTAGAATTAAATATTGAATTTACCTTGGCATAGTTGAATAACAAGAGTTCAGTACATGGAAATGACATACAGTGAGTCTCAAACACCATTGTTTCCTCCTCCTTATATAAATCTCATTTGTTTAAAAGACCTCCGAAGAACAGGCGAATCTCAACATAACACCGACTGTTACTTAACAGTCGGGATCATTAATATGTACGCCCCCAATATTTGCATGCCAGCTCATGTTCAAGCCATTAGACAAGGGCAGAACGTCTGGATGTGCACAGCTGAATCATCAGACTAGGTAAACAAGCAAGAACAACAGCGAAAAATGTCAGATGGAGCAATAATAACTGACATGATCCATGATATCATGATATTTTTAGTGATATTTGTAAATTGTCTTTCTAAATGTTTCGTTAGCATGTTGCTAATGTACTGTTAAATGTGGTTAAAGTTACCATCGTTTCTTACTGTATTCACGGAGACAAGAGCAGTCGCTATTTTCATTATTAAACACTTGCAGTCTGTATAATGCATAAACACAACTTCATTCTTTATAAATCTCTCCAACAGTGTGTAATGTTAGCTTTAGCTTTATACTATCAAACTCATTCAGAATCAAATGTAAACATCCAAATAAATACAATACTAACGCGATTAGACATGCTGCATGACGAACACTTTGTAAAGATCCATTTTGAGGGTTATATTAGCTGTGTGAACTGTGTTTATGCTGTTCAAGGCAAGCGCAAGCTCCGGGGCGGGGAAGCACAAGATTTAAAGGGGCCGCAACCTATATATCGGTGCATAGTTAATGATGCCCCAAGATAGGCAGTTTAAAAAATGAATTAAAAAAAAAATCTATGGGGTATTTTGAGCTGAAACTTCACAGACACATTCAGGGGACACCTTAGACTTATATTACATCTTTTAAAAAGAAGTTCTAGGGCACCTTTAAATCCTATCTGGCTACTGGGCTTCCTATAATGGTTTCTCATTAGGTCAGTAGGTGGAGAATAGGTGTTTTTTTTGTTTTTTTTTTGTGGCTGTTTGAATACATTTGACCACATGAGCGTTTACACTACAAAAGCAATCTGGTCAAATGCATTTTCGCTACCTCTGGAAGTGGTTGAAAGTGGACAAACACACAATGGTTTCAGACCCCATTTACACCTGTATTTAGTGTCGTCAACTTGTTGACCAAAGCACATATTAATTCCAGGTGTAAACAGGGGCTAGAAATTCACTTCAAGACAACATCTCATTGGATGGATGGATGGATGGATGGATGGATGGATGGATGGATGGATGGATGGATGGATGGATGGATGGATGGATGGATGGATGGAAGGAAGGAAGGAAGGAAGGAAGGAAGGAAGGAAGGAAGGAAGGAAGGAAGGAAGGAAGGAAGGAAGGAAGGAAGGAAGGAAGGAAGGAAGGAAGGAAGGAAGGAAGGAAGGAAGGAACAGGAAACTGAAGCTACAGTTTACACAGGCTCACCAAAATTGGACAATAGAAGATTGGAAAAACATTGCCTGGTCTGATGAGTCTCGATTCCTGCTGCGACTTTCAGATACAGGGTCAGAATTTGGCATAAACTTAGTACTAACTGAGCATCATTTAAACCAGTTCTCTGTGCAGTGTTGGGGTGCCTCCAGAACAGGATTGGGAACCACTAGTTTAAACGCCACAGCCTCTCTGCGTATTGTTGCTGACCATGTCCATCCCTTTATGACAGGCATGGGCAAACTCAGTCCTGGAGGACTGCTGTCCCTGCAGAGTTTAGCTCCAACACTAATCAAACACACCTGAACTAGGTAATCAATGTCTTCAGGATTACACACAGGTGAGTTTTATCTGGGTTGCAGCTAAACTCTGCAGGACAGTGGCCCTCCAGGACAGAGTTTGCCCATCCCAGATCTCAATCCAAAAGAGCAGCTTTGGGATGTGTTGGAATGGGAGATTTGCATCATGGATGAGCAGCCAACAAATCTGCAGCAACTGTGTGATGATATCATGTCACTATGGACCAAAATTTTTGACCAAAAAAGGAATGTTTAAAGCACCTTGTTGAATCTATTCCACAGAGAATTAAGGCAGTTTTTAAGGCAAAATTGGGTCCAAATTGACACACCTCTTGATGGAAATAAATGTTGTGATGTTATTTCCATCAATTTTTGGTCAAGGTCTTAAATTGACAATGCAAGAGTCGAGCACTTTGTAAAGTCTACTCCAGCACATCCCAAAGACTTTCAATGAATTTTAGGTCTGGACTCAGAGGTGCCAATTCATGTGTGAAAATTATTCTTCATGCTCCGTCCCATCCATTCTTTCAAAATTTGAGCCTGATGAATCTTGGCTTTGTCATCCGGTAATATAGCCATGATACATCTTAAAGGTGCCATAGAATTGAAATTTGAATTTACCTTGGCATAGTTGAATAACAAGAGTTCAGTGCATGGAAATGACATACAGTGAGTCTCAAACACCATTGTTTCCTCCTTCTTATATAAATCTCATTTGTTTAAAGGGGACCTATTATGCAAAATTCACTTTTGCATGGTCTTTGGACATAAATGTGTGGATAACCACCCTATAGTGATAAAAATCCACCCGCTCCTCTTTTTTTTTAATCCCCATAAATCATAAGCAGTGTCTCAGAACAAGCCGTTTCCAGATCCCTGGCAGTGTGAGGTCACAAAAGCCACAGGTTCCGCCCACAGTGTTGACAGACACTGATGTTTGAACATAGACCCGCCCTGAGCGAGTTCACAGCGAGTCCGCCATTGCTGCACTGACCAGCAAGCGTTTTAGGTGTTCTGTAGCTGGATGGATTAATCCACATAGCTCTCTTCATTTACAACCTAAATCTGAGCCACTGAAAACGGGGTGGATTAACTTGGTTTTCCAGAAAATTCTCCCTCAGTTCTGTCAAAATTTGTTTTTGTCTGCGGGAATCATTTCACAACGGACTGCTCTGTGAATGACTGTCAATACAAAGAGACAATACAAAACAGAAAGTGCTAAAATGTGCTACACGAGGATATACAAGTAAAAACTGTTTATGATCCAGATTACAGTATCCGGGCCATTCCACCGAATCGGTGCCATTTCTGTCCCCAGGACATTTTATGTATAAATATGCATGAAAATGAACTCTAAAATATATTTTATTATTAAGCAAAGTGTCCTAAACATTAATCTAACTGCAAATTTAAAATATATAATTTAAACATTATTAAAAACTACTGAGAATACTAAAAAATAGCATGTTACATGTCCCCGCTAACTAAATCTAAACTTTATCATGAAATATAATCATTAAAATCTTGCAGAAATCTTATTATTTTTGCATTGTTGTGTTACTTCATATACCATCTATGCTAAACAAAAATAAATTTCATAAGAAATCCATAATATGTTATATAAAATACACATTTTAGTCGTGTCCCCTGGTTTCACTCAGTCCTGTTACCCTCACACATTTCCCCCTCTAAAAAACTTGGAACATTCCACAAGACACATTTTCAACAGGAAGTTGCATCATCTGGATCTTACGCAGGCCATAAGACGACCAAAAGTAAGTTCTCTCATTTTAATTTCTGTATATTTGGTGAAATTGTAACTATGACTGAGAAGATCAATCTCAACGTACTGTCCTGTTACCTAAATTATTTCTTTGATGTTATTTGTTTATTTTAAAAATATTAACTTTAGGTACTAGTATTTGCTTAGTGTCCTCATGATATTAGCATGTACGCCATGTGTCCATATGTCATGTATTTTATCATTTTTGCTTAAAAACTCAATCCTGTTACTTTCAGTCCTGTTACTCATATGAAAAATAACAGGACTGAGTTAAGAGTAACAGGAGTGAATAGAGTCCTCTGTTTTGTTATTTAATAATGTGAATATTAGCTGATATAATACTATTCACCTGTATCATTGGTTTTACAGTTGGAATTATTTAAATTGTAGATTTTTAGGATTAGTTTTACAATATGAATGCCATACATTGCAGGGAGCCAGTCCACCAGGACGTGACTTCATTCTTTCTCTTTCTTATCTTTTGTAGAAGATGGAGAGAACCTATACTTTGCAGGTGCAAGAAATACACACCCATGGCATGCTGCAAGGGAAGGAGTGAAACATACCAGCAACCCTATCTTTTTCCCCCTTTTTTGTCTTTCCTTCCCTCCCTCTCCCCCCTCTCTCTTTTCCTTGCTCTCCTTCTTTCTCTTTCCACCTCCTTCACTGTAATGTACTACTAGCACAAATCTCACTCACATACATGTACACACGGCCATGAACACACTCTTTTTCTCACACACATACACACACATATGGACACTCAGTCCTGTTACCCAGCGTTCATTCCTGTTACAAAGTGCTCAGTCCTGTTACTAAATTTATTTATTTTTCTAGAAAAATAAAGTTAAACCACTGTTTTTATCAGTTTTGTCTGATCCATCATTTACACAATTGTTAAATAAATTAAATTATTTAAAAACATATAAACTTGAGGCTTTTGTCTTTTGTCTTGAGGAAATTGTTTTGCGTTTTTTATTAAAATACATCTTACCTTATAATAAAGTGATTTTTTTGTCACGAATATCAGTTATTTGAACACATAATCAACCATTTCTTCAAAATAAACACTTTCTTGAGGTGAATACAAAGGAATTAACTCGCATGCTTTTAAACATGATTTTTGAGTTTTGGTAACAGGACTGAGAAAACATGCATCCATCTTCTGCGTTGAAACCTTGTAAAAAATTAAATAAAGTTGCCTGAGATTGACCAATACACATTTTGAAAAGTTAAAAATGTGTAGTATTAGATTCAGTGTTGAAAAAAAATGAAAAATAATGTTTAATTTTGAAGAGTTACAACAAGCAAATGGCACCCATTCGGTAGAATGAAGGTGAGAGCACTTTATTACAGTTCATCTGAGTTTATTTAGGGATAAAAAGTTTATTAAGCACCACCAGAAAGGCATAAGGTCTTTATATATTCATTTACTGTTAGTTGTAACGAGTGTTTCTGTGTACTTCGCTGTGTATGTTGGTAATACAAGGAAAAGAGAGAGAGTTTACGGATAATATTTTAATGCACACTTGCAGTGTTTTATTAAGCTCTTACAGGGATTTTCTAGAGTGAAAACGGACGCTTCGTCTTTTCTATGAAGTACAATAAATGTCATAAAACTCATCTGTATAGTTTTGGCCATCATTTGGACGGTACAACAGGCTTGCAGTGATATAGTGGAAAAAAACAAGAAGACAATATAGCTGCGAGCAGCGATGGCGGGCCCAAGCCCGGTGGCACCGCCACCCCGGTGGCTTCAGGGCAACTGTGCACAGCGGGCAATAGGCACTTAAAACGGTTAAACATCAAAGGACTATGTCAAATTCACTCCACATTTACTGCACTACAAGGTGCCACTATAGAGCCCCTCCTCCCTGCCCATTTTCAAAGGATTACATGTGCCAAGTTTTAACATTATTCTGATGAATTTTGAAGCAAATCAGGTAAAAATAAGAGGGTGATCTCAATGTATGCTGAAAGTGACACATTTTCTGCTTCCAGTTGGTGGCGCTATGACTTTGAATCACAATAGTCACATCCATGTGATCAGCCTTGTACAACGAAGACTAAGCCGAAGTTTCATCAAAATCAATTAATGTATGCAGGAGTTAAAACACTTTGTTTCCCTTTTCTTGCCATAAATTCGTTGCCTCGCCACGGCCAAACCGTTTGAGATATCCAAAATCCGTTTGCAATTAAACAACTTCAATGTGTTAGCAACAAGTTAAAAAAAGCTTGGTGTAAATTGGATAAACCCTGTAGGAGTAGTATTATAAAATTCATAGCCTGTTTTTTCAAAAAATTAACATTCAAACCAAAATAGCTGACTTCCTGTTGGTCGGAGCTAATGAATGTAAATTAGAAAATTGTCCGGCTTGATGAGAACAATATGTGTACCGAGTTTGGTGACTGTAGGAAAAACTAACCCCCCCACTTTTGTCAAAAGGTGGCGCTACTGAGCCCCTCCACCACGCCCATTTCTATGGCTTTGTCCATGTCTACTGGTTGACAATATTGATGTGTGTGTCGAGTTTCATGCAATTTGAAGCATGTTAAGAGCCTCAAAAACACTCAAGAATATTATTACAGTTTGACCTGTTGCCATGGCAACAATATTTCAAATATCAAAAATCCTGTCATAGGTCTACATCTGCTGTGTATTGACATTACACTGATGAAGTTTGAAGCAAATCAGGTAAAAATAAGAGGGTGATCTCAAAACATTTCAAAAAGTGATACACTTCCTGCTGCCAGTTGGTGGCGCTATAACTTTGACTCACAATAGTCACATCCATGTGATCAGACTCCTATAACGAACACACTCGTGAAGTTTCATAAAGATCAATATATGTATGCAGACGTTATAACACATTTCCTGTTTCCTTTTTCTCGCCATAAATTCGTTGCCTCGCCACGGCCAAACCGTTCGAGATATCAAAAATCCCCTGGCAATTTTTAATCATCAGTGTCTTGACTTCATGCTGACCGAGTTTGGTGGCGATCGGATTAATCGTCTAGGAGGAGTATATCAAATTCCAGAGCATGCGTTTTTCAAACAACCCTTAATAGCTGACTTCCTGTTGGCGTGGTGTTTAACTTAGAGCACGAAAGTTGTTCGGCCCGATGAGGTCTATATGTGTACTGAGTTTCATACTAATACGTGCAAGCGTGTTTAATATATGGACCAAATTTTCAGACTTTTTTCAAGGGGGCGCTGTCGAGCCCCCCTGCCACGCCCGGGTACCAGCCTCTCCGGCGTCCTAATGGCCGCGGATTCCAATGTGTGTGCCAATTTTCAAGAGTTTTTGAGCATGTTAAGGCCCCCAAAAAGCCCCGGAAGACGGAAAAAAAA